>NC_056729.1:1579117070-1579417070 GCF_019279795.1 Protopterus annectens
AATCAATGATTAAGTAATACCAGTTCACCTGCACTTCCATTCTCAGATTCATGGCAGTGGAGATATAGATTAACTCAAGAAACAACAGAATAATCACAGAAACAATCCAGAGTTTTACAGAGTATTTTCATTCTTACACATTACATGGTCTTCAAAATGACAACCTAATGAAAAATGTTGCTTAAAATACTCATTCAATTATGTATTAAAAAGTAAGCCAATCAAATTGGAATTGCTAAGTAGAATAACTATTTGTGTTAAAAGATCACTGTCATGGGTTTTCTGCTCTTAGGTTTATAGGTGTTTACTAGGCTAATGACCACAAGGGTCTTTTAAGCCTAGCCATGCAGCCCAAATCTCGGACACGTTTTGGTACCCTTAATAAATGTAAGCAAGGGTTTGGGAATTGAAACATTCACAAGTAGAGGGCTGGAAGTTGAACCATTTATAGGCTGCCTGTGTCCATTAGAGACACGGGTACCAAACCAGGGACAAATTTTCTGTTCCCTATCCAATTGTCCAAGTTACACTTGAATTGGTTGTCGGAAGAATTATGCTCCACATGAATGGGAAGCCTATACCAGACAAGGGGTCGTCCCTGGGATACATACCTCTCTCTCCAGCAGGTCCTATTTATGTAACAGGCAAGGTTTAAGTCATTAGAAGGGGTAATTCTGGTGCTGTTTGCTTTGTGTATATGCAGGAGGTCCATCAGGGTGAGGTCTGACAATGCCTTGTAAACCAGGCATTGATCTCCCCCAAAAGCCTGTAAGAGACAGTATACATGGATAGGGCCCTGAGGCAGTCTGCATAGGACATATTACTTATGCCCTGTGTTCTTTTAGTGAGGAACCTCTGTGGACATTACAGTTGTTGGATATGCCTGGTTAGGTAAATACCAAAGAGGGCAATGTACTCAATGATAGGTCTGATGAATCCTGAAGTGGAACAATGACTTCTTGGACTTAGATGCCATAGCTTTGTTTATAATTTAAATCGAGTTGCTGGCTACTGAGACTTGTCTGCATACATCAACTGGACATAAGCTGATTTAAGTATATTTTCTGCACTTATTTAAGATTTGAGTGAGTAAATATTGTGCGTCTTGCATTCAGTAAATATTGTGTGTGTGTGTCTCTGAATCTCTGCAGTAGTTCAAAAAAAATCAAAACTACGACAATAAGCAAAAACGGACTTCGTTCAAGCAAACCTTCAGTCTTTATTACACCAATAATCCACCAGATTGAGCGCTTTCATCTGCCCTAAGCAGATTTCATCAGAATCAGCGCTTTCATCTGCCCTAAGCAGATTTCATCTGATGAAATCTGCTTAGGGCAGATGAAAGCGCTCAATCTGGTGGATTATTGGTGTAATAAAGACTGAAGGTTTGCTTGAACGAAGTCCGTTTTTGCTTATTCTCTGCAGTAGTTCCCCACCCCTCCTCCCTGTTTCTTGTTGTGGTGTTAATCTTGGGTGGCTTTGGAATTGCCCGCCCCTGCTGTAAATCTCTTTTTGCACACTCCTCCTGGACCCATCTCATTCGCTCACTCAACTGAGTACAGTGAGATCATATTTTGATTTTGGATACTCTTACCAGTCCCATCTCCACTGCAGTGTACAGAGAGAGCACTTGGGAAGGGCATTCTCCTATAGTATCTTAATCTGCTCTGTTTCCTCCATCTCAAAAAAAAAAAAATTGCACTTCATCTGCCTTACTGTATTTGTGTTTCTTCCTTCTTTATTACCTTATTTTGCTTTTGCCTCTTTTAACATTTTAAAGTGGAACCTGTGCACTGAGAGACAGCCTTACAAGACTATCTGCAAATATATAGAGCTGAGTATATTTTTCTGTATTATTCTGTATTATAGAGCTAAATTGTTGCTTAGATATCTGTTGTCTTACTGTTCTGCAAATATACAGAGATCAGTATATATTTTTTTGGTTTTATAATTTGCACTGTGATTCCTCACATCTCTGTTGAAACTGGTTTGCCCACCCCCCTCCCTGTTATTGGTTGTAGTTTAAATTTGGTGGCTTTTGCAGTGCCCGCCTCATTGTATATTTGATCTAGGACACTCCCCCAGTCCCATCTCTTTACCTCATTCTACCTAATAAACACTTTCTGCACTTGCTTTTAGTCCTTTTTAATTTAATTACATTTTTTCAAACTGTGTGTGGACTAATATTGCTACATACTCAAGTATGCCAGCTTGCACTGCATGTGAATTGTTTTTACTACTGTTTTTGCTACTTTTCTGAAAAAAAAATCTGCTTTTACTGTATTTGTGTTTCTTCCTACTTTATTTTGCTTTTGCATCATCTTAAAATTACTCAATTGTATTTATTACTGCTTGGTGTATCTCATTCTAAGCCTTTTAGTTTAAGCACTTGGGCTTCAGACCAGTTGTTTTACATTAGGAAGGTTTGTGGCCTGCACTGTGGTGGCAGGACAGGTAGCTTACATCCTTCTAAGTTGGGAACTGCTGATTGAGGGCTCAGTGTCTGTTATTCTAAAAGTATATTAGTTCTGGTTTAGGCACTTGGGCTTCAGGCCAGTTATTTTACATTAAGAAGGTTCATGGTCTGCACTCTTGTGGGAGGAGAGGCTGGACTCTGCCCTTCTGAGCTGGGAATTTCTGGTTAAAGGCTTATAGTGCCTGCATATTTGAACTGTTTCTTACTGAAATTGGTACATCTTGTTTGCTGTAGCATAGACTAGATCCAGGCCTGCTGAATCTAGCTTTGTTTGTATGCTTGTTGTTTGTTTGCTTGGTATTTCCCTGAAACACTATTTCCACCTAAAACGCGGCTTTTCAGCGCTTCTGTGGATCCCTAGTGATATCTGCATTGCTTACTGTACTTATTTCCTTGTTTTACTTGAAAGAAAGTTACTGTTTGTCATTTTTACATTTAAGTTACCTGTAACACATTGCATTTAAGTTACCTGGCACTTGCACACTAAAGCAATTATATAAGTCAGCACTAAAAAATTAAAAGCACTACACCCTCACAAACTCCCCTTGAGTACCTTGTTTCCCCATTAGCCCTTTTTTTTTCAATTATAAAGGAATTCCCAATACTATTCTAGCATGTCTATATAGCCTCTAAATAGCCTATTCCACCATGTTATCTAAACACTCACAAATCTCCTATCTATTACTTTTACTTCTCAACCTATCCTACCTTCACTACCTCACCCAGCCCCACACTCCATACCATCAACATTCCTTCCATGTAACTAACCATCTTTCCTTCTCTCCCCCACATCCTTGGACCCCAATCTCCCCCCACCTTTATCCTATAACAAACATCCTACTTTTTCCCTACAAACTTATTACCTCATATAAATCTCCTACCCCACTAATAACTAACAAACCCTTAATAATTTAACCTGAATCCAACCTACACTCCAAACTGTGCCATTACCTAACTCAATCTCATATCTGATCTGCAATCTACTATCAGGTGACATCCATCCCAACCCTGGCCCATCCAACTCATCCACCACCGACAAGTCAATATTCCTTACTTCTTTAAATTCTCAGAGCATAGTTAATAAAATCCCAAACCTCCATGCCTGGATAAATCATAATAAACCTGACATCCTATCCATCTCAGAAACTTGGCTAAAACCCCACATAAAAGACTCTGAAATTATACCACCAAATTACTCTATCATTAGAAAAGATAGATCCCACAAAAAAGGGGGAGGAGTAGCACTCATATACTCATCCTTCTTATTAGTCACTCCCTATAATAAGCCTACCCCACCCTTTAAGAACACCAAACTACTCCTTGCAATACTTCAAATTAACAAACATAAGCACATATGTATAGCTTCCCTCTACATCCCCCCAGGGGAAAATATTTCTACTCTTGAACACATCCTCTCCTGGCTCTCCACCAACATCAGTAATGAAACAATAATCCTAGGAGATGTGAATATTAACTGGGCTTCCATTCAATCTCCTACAAACCCACTTAACATCAACCTCTACAACTTTTCACAACTAATTAACTCTATAACACATCCCTCAAAAAACCTCTCCAGTGGCAGTATTTTGGACTGGATTCTAGTCTCACATCCTCAATACTTCTCTGACATGGGTACTCTTCCAGATCCTCTTAGTGGCCATCTTCCCATCTTTACATACCGACTCCATTTATCCTTACATTGTTCCCACAACTATATTACCATGCAAAACCAAAAAAACTTTAACACAACATCCTTCACTAACTCCCTAAAAGCTATAAACTGGAACTGTCTAAAAACATTACCTTTGCTCACTTTAACACCTTATTCCTAAAAATTCTAGACCACCATGCTCCCATAAGGACAAAGAGAATAAAAACTAAAACAGCCGCTTGGCTTACTAAAAACACACTAACTATTATGAGGCAAAGAGATAAAGCCTGGGCTCTTTACCTAAAAATAGGTCCCCCCTCACCCTTCTTGAATACAAAACACTTCGAAATAAAGTAAAAAAACTCATCATTTCCGACCGACAAAACTTTTTTTCCACACTACAAAACAACAACAAAATTAACCCTCAGAAATTCTGGAAAGGTATCTCCACTCTCCTTAACCCCGGCAAACTAGACACCCCCTCCCCTGACCCAAATGCTACTGACACTGACTTAGCAACCCAATTTAACACTTTTTTCATTGACTCTATCTCTAAACTTACTTCTTCTTTCTCTAATACCACCACAATCTCCACATCACCTCCTCCCTCCTCTACCATTACTCTTCCCTGTTCTTCCACCACTCCTTCACTCTCCCCCACTAACTCACAGTCCTTCACTCCTTCTTCTACTATCACTCACCCCTCTCCATCTCCTTCCCCTACTTCCCACACTTCCCAGTGTCCTCCCTTCTCATTAAAACCAATTCCCACTTCTACTATAAAAAAACTCCTCCAGAAATTGAAGCCATGCTCCAATGCTCCAGATGATATCCCTGCTTATTTTCTCAGTCTAGCCGCTGAAGCAGTCACCTACCCCATTAGCATTCTAATTAACCGTTCAATCCAGGAATGCATAGTACCCAAAATTTGGAAAAAGGCCTTCATTATACCATTACATAAAGGAGGCAACAATAATAATGTTACCAACTTCCGTCCCATTGCTATCCTGTCTCCCATCTCTAAACTCTTAGAAACATGCATACAACAACTCCTTCCACACCTCTTAGATAATCAGCTTCTAACACCCACACAACATGGATTCAGGCCAAATCACAGTACTATGACTGCCCTCCTCTCCTTCCTTGAAACTATTAATAAAGCCGGGACTCTGGCCTTATTGTTTCCACCCTACTAACACCCACACAACATGGATTCAGGCCAAATCACAGTACTATGACTGCCCTCCTCTCCTTCCTTGAAACTATTAATAAAGCCCGGGACTCTGGCCTTATTGTTTCCACCCTACTAACACCCACACAACATGGATTCAGGCCAAATCACAGTACTATGACTGCCCTCCTCTCCTTCCTTGAAACTATTAATAAAGCCCGGGATTCTGGCCTTATTGTTTCCACCCTACTACTAGACCTTTCTAAAGCCTTCGATACTATCCCTCATAGCCTGCTTTTAACTAAACTCTCTAAACTTAACCTATCCCCTTCTTCCTTGAATTGGTTCTCCAGCTACTTATCTAACCGATATCAAGCAGTAAAATGGAAAAAGGCCACCTCCTCATTTCTTAATACCCCAACCGAGTCCCCAAGGATCCATATTAGGTCCTCTTCTTTTTAATATATTTATAAATGATTTCCAGAACTCTATTCCTTTCTCAAATATCATCCAATATGCAGATGATTCAGCTATCATCTGCTCTGCCACATCTACCCCTGTACTCCTAAAACTTACTCAAGAAGCTTTTTCAACCACTGAGCAATGGATGAAAAGAAACCACCTTGTATTAAATGCCTCTAAAACCAAACTAATGGTATTTACTCCCTCTAAAACTACCTCATTCAACTTTAACTCCTTCACTATCACTAGCCAAAACAATATACCTCTGGAACTAGTATCAGAGACCAAATTACTTGGGGTCCAAATTGACAACCAGCTTAAATTCCATTCCCACTTACAACTAAACATCAAAAAGACCCATCAAAAACTAGGCATGCTCTACCACCAAAATCACTACCTTACCCCTGCCACTAAAGTAACTCTCTCTACTTCCTTTCTTATCCCCTCCCTTCTCCATGGAACTCCTCTTCACACTAACCTACAATCCTCTCTAAAATCTCAACTTTCCTCCTGCTACAACAAAATTGCCAAATTTGCTACCAGCCAAAAGTCATCCTCCCATCACTGCCCTTCTCTCCAAAAACTAAAATGGCTAGAACTACCAAATCAACTCATCTATACACAACTAACTCTTGCACATAAGCTCATTTTTAACCCCACCCTCTGTCCTTCACTCTCTTCTACCTTTAAGATGTACCTTCCTGATCGAGTACTAAGGTCCAATAATCAAAATCTAATAGAAGTGTACAAACCATCCCATCCACCAGGCAAAAATCTTCTATCTTATGGTTTAGCACGTCTCTGGAACTCCCTACCACCTTCCATTCGTACTACTTCTAACCATTACTCTTTTAAAAAATCTCTTCACTCACACCTAATATCCCAATGGGAATGCTCCTGCTCTCTCCCCCCATAACAAATAATATCAAACTCCTGTTCCATTCATTCTATGGAAAACAAACCCCTTTTTCACCTCATTCAATGCCTTAGATTCCTTCTTTCTCTCTTCTCTCTCGATCTTATTCTCATCTAAAACTTTCTCCTTCTATTCATCTCTCCATATACTTTTATTCCAGTACTTATATGTTAGTTGTAAATAATGCATCAGACTGCTGCTACTTATATGCGATTTGTAAACAATGAATCAGACTGTAACTATGAACTGCATGTTCCTAAGAAGAAATGCCTCTCAGCTGTACAATGCAATGTTCCATTGCCAGTCAGTTTTAACTCCAACCTCATCACTAGTGTGTATTACTTGCAATGTTTGCTGTATTAATTGTAAAGGTCTTGTTCAAAACTGCAACCTTTGTATGAATATAATCTTTAAACTATTGTAACCTAGAGTGCTATTGGAGCTTTTCTCCCCAGGACTCCGTTGAAAATGGGTTCAAATGGCCCAATGGACTATCCTGGTAAACCAACTGCAAATAAATAAATAAAATAAATAAATGTCCAAAGGTCAGTTGTCAATCTTCTCTCCGGTCCAGCTGGTGAATCTGGGAATCTTGAGGCAATGTTACAACTGCCTCATGTACACAGACAACCCTCTCCTCCTCCCAACAAATTCCAACACATGTGAGAGATGCAACCATATAGCCATACTGGAGGCTAAGTTCTCTCAACTCAGTACTGGCGAAACCAGTCAGGAGGAGAAGGAAACCACACTCACTACAATTCCAGTCTCACATAGACCTACCACAACAGCAAACCAAACACATAAACACACAAAAAACTACTCGGAGGCTCTAAATAAAAATCTGCCTAAGCAGCAGAGACCTCCAAAGCAGACACCCAAGCAACCGCTACCCCAAAACAAAACACGTGCAACACATAGCTCACAAAGTCAGTGTGCTGAACAGTCACAGCCCTTAAGGCTAAACAACACACCTGATACACTTGTAATAGGTGACTCTATCGTCAGGCACACTGACGTCCCGCTCACCAGGCTGAACAAGGAGAAGGTCATGGTGAGCTGCCTGCCGGGCGCTAGGATCCGCCACATAACACAAGCACTCAGGTCACTCCAAGGCAAGCACAAATATGACTCAGTCATTGTCCATGCTGGTGTGAATGACCTGAGACGTACCTCCCTGGACTACATGAAAAGAGACACAGAGGAGTTCTCTGAGCATGTAGCGCAGGCCGGTATGACCCTGACCTTGAGTAGCATCTTACCCTCACCAAGAATGATGCCACAATATGAAGACAAGATGATCAATTTCAACAATTGGCTTAAGTATTGGTGCCATTCAAAGGGGATCCAATGCCTGTCAGCCTGGGATGACATGCTCGACAAGTCACGATGCTTCGCTAGGGATGGCTTCACCTGTCACCCCTGGGCTTTCGGATATTGGCAAAGGCTCTTGCTACCCCCATAGTGCCTTTTTTAGGCAAGGCTCAAAAGACAAACCCACCTCCATAGGTATCACAAGGGATAAGAAACTAAGAGTAATGCTACTCAACGCCAGAAGTCTAAACCTCAAGATGCATGCACTCAAAACTCTCCTTAGCATGGAGAACATTGATAACTGTGCAGTAACAGAGACCTGGTTCAAGGCTCCCGAGAGCACCCCAGCACTACCAGGTTATACCTCATACCATGCTTTTCAGCCCCAAAACTTGGACCGAACCACAAAAGGAGGGGGAGTATCAATATTCGTCAAAGATAACCACACCTCCAGGTTGGTGGCACAGCACGAAGCATCAGAGACTATCCATGTGCAACTAACAGTGGGTAAAACTGCCTTCCAGTTTATAGCCTGCTACAGACCACCCTCCCAAACCCAGGAACCCCACTCGGCCTTCCTGAGAACACTGTAAAATATGATGGTCTCTCCAAACACCATTATAGTGGGCGACTTCAACTACTCAAACATAGACTGGGAGCATTACTCTAGCTCCAATA
The DNA here is from genome assembly GCF_019279795.1 of Protopterus annectens. Classification (NCBI taxonomy): domain Eukaryota; kingdom Metazoa; phylum Chordata; order Ceratodontiformes; family Protopteridae; genus Protopterus; species Protopterus annectens. Next base: position 1,579,125,739 of record NC_056729.1, read on the forward strand.
CCCTATCCCAAAGGTTCCTAGAATTTATAAACTCAAATGCTATTTAACAACTTGTTACAACTCCCACAAGAGGGGAAAACATACTGGACCTTATCATCACTAACATGGGGACTCTATGCTCCAGAACAGAAGTGTATCCCTCATTGGTAAGATCAGACCATAAACTAATCTCACTGGATATTCACATCCCGACTCCACCCCCTGCCCTGAAAACCACAGTGAAAAACTTCTCTAATGCAAATTTCACACTCCTCAAAACCGAGGTGGAATCCTTCAAAGCCCCCGGGCCTGTGGAAAATACGGCCCAGACCACAGAATCCTTTATAAACGCATTCTATGAACACCTTCACGAATGCATGGATCATGCAATCCCAAATAAAACCAAGACCCAGTCCTCCAAAGGCAGACGTCCTGTCTGGTGGACCCCAGCCATAAACAAACTATACAATAGAAGGAAGAAGCTACTACATGATAGAGCAAAATCCCAAAAAGGGAAGGCATCTCTGATCAGTATTAGCAAAAAACTACGGGCACTCATAAAATCATCTAAGGCCAGCTTCGAGAGAAAAATTGCACAGGACACTAAGGATAATCACAAGGCTTTCTTTAGTTATGTTAGGAACCTGGGTGGGAATTCCCAGATATGCTCAGAATTAGTCCAAAATGACAAAAAATACACCGAACCCACAGACATTGCCAACATCCTAGCTGACAGGTTCAGCGCAAACTCCCCCCCCCTCCCCACCAAAGGGCAAATATCTATCCCAGCAGAGTGCTGCTCCCCTGATATCTCAGATGTTCAGGTAAGAGCCACCCTCTCCAAAGCAAAAAACACAGCATCAATGGGACCAGACAGTGTCCCGGGCTGTGTCCTACATGAACTCCAAGAAGAGCTAAACCCAAACATAAAACTACTGTTCAATCTCAGCCTTACTACAGGATATGTACCCAAAGAGTGGCGTACAGCAACAGTGGTCCCTCTCCACAAAGGTGGTGCCTCAACGGATCCTGGAAACTATCGCCCCATAAGTCTGACTAGCTTGGTCTGCAAAGCTATGGAAAGGATCATCATGGACCTCATAAATAAAGATATTGGGGACCTACAGACACTGGATCCTGCCCAGTTTGGCTTTGATAAGGGCAGATCCTGCCTCTTAAACCTGGTTGATTTCTTTGAAACAGTCACCAAGGCCATTGACTAGGGGAAGGTGGTCCACACAGCCTACCTGGACCTCACAAAAGCCTTCGATACAATACCCCACTCGGGCATTATAGATAAGCTCACCAGCTTAAATATAAACCCCTATGTCACTAGATGGGTTGCAAACTGGCTCAAGGATAGAACCCACATGGTTAGAATTGCTGGAGCCATGTCAGACTCCAAACCAGTTACAAGTGGCGTCGCACAAGGCTCAGTCCTGGGACCTCTCTTGTTCGGTATATATTTCTCGGAGGTACAGGCCAACATGGAAGAACTGTGGCTGACCAAGTTTGCAGATGACTGCAAACTGGGCACCATAATCGACACTCCAGCTGACACAAGCATCCTCCAAAAGGGCCTCATAGAAACAGACAACTGGTGCCAGAGCCATGGCCTCAAGCTAAACACCAAAAAGTGTATAGTCATCCCCTTTGGCAAAAACAAAATGCCCACAAATTACCACATAGGTGGTAATCCATTAAGTACAGAAGAAGTAATTAGGGACCTGGGGACCCAAGTTGATAGCAATCTCTCATTTGACAACCACGTGGCCAAAGTGGTTAGAAAAACATTTTATATAGCCCACCTAATCATGAAGGAATTCACATCTAGATCAGGGGATGTCATCGTGCCTCTTTACTCATCCCTCATCAGGCCCATAATTGAGTACAATGCCCCTTTTGGGATGTACCTTACCAGACACCTGCAGCAACTGGAAAGACCCCAAAAGTACCTCACCAAGAGGATCATAGGGCTCAAACAGATGCCATATGCTGCCCGGTTAAAGAAACTCCAGCTCTACTCAGTGGCATACCACCTGCTCAGAGGCGGTCTGTGCCTGACGTATAAAGCCATGTCCAACCCGGAATTAATGGACATGCTTCACCTCAGAAAATCCAAATCCCATCGAGCTATGCACTCGAGAGACTTGAACCTCAGCACTGAAATAAATAGGACATGCTGGAGGGACAGATTCATAACCCAGAGGCTCCCTTCACTCTGGAATAAAATCCCAGTCCAGGTTAGGCAGAGTCCCTCATTGACTCTCTTCAAGAGGAATCTTGATGAGTGGATGAGAGATCATAGGTTTACCCCGGGTATCACTTCTGTGTCACTGTTAGACAGAGGCACAGTATACTAACCTTGAAAAAGGGCATAGCAAAATTAATTTAAAATGGGTGGTGAAAGCCAAACACACTCTGGCTAGGCTTATAAATGCCCTATGGCAGATAGCCTAGTATGAACCTATGAACCTATAAGTTGTGCAACACAGAATGATTTCCTCACCACTGTAGACACGTGATGGTCAAGGGCTAGTTTACTGTCTATGTGTGTCCTCAAGTCCCTGACTAATGGGTCAACTGTTAGGGGTATGTTATCAATATGATAGATTCCAAGAGTGGATGACTTCCCAAAGGATATTATTATGCATTTCTTGGCAGAGAATATCTGCGTTGGTGTACACACACAGATGTAATCCTGGGGAAAACATTAGCATTTGTTTTTAATTACCATCATTCTCTATATTTGTATTGGTTCTTTCAGTCTCATCTTTTCTCCCAGTTCACTAACATTTTTGGGAACTTTATTAAAACTGAAAAATAAGAGTTTTTTTAAGTTATTGCATGATGTGGGCTATTTAAAAAGTGCACTGTTGCTGTCACATTTCAATACTGTAAATGTAGTCATCTCTCCTTTTCTGCAGTATCCTGTTAGTCTTCCGTATATATAGTTGACTAACAGTAAGCAAAGTAACCCATCGCACATGAGTTACAATTACATTTCCCTGGTGTGCTAATCACTTCATGGTATCTATTCATGATCAGAGTGGGAACTTCTATAATAAAGTGACACTGTTGACCTCTACCATATTTTTTCATGTAATTGGTTTTGCTTTCATCTGCGCTTTCAGCATCAAAAATTGTTGTTTGGATTCATCTTTTTATATAAATGCAAATCTTGAATAAGGTGCAGGGTTGCCACCTTTCATTGTGGTGAAAACTGGACCCAAGCCAGACCCCCTGCACTACCCATGACTCCACCTAGTCATGTCCCTTTTACACCCACTTCCACACCTATTTTATGATATACAGTAGATGTATACACCATTATGACAGAACATCTCCTTTAGTTTAATTTTTTTTATGTTAGACTCATCCAATCATGTTCAACTGTTTTTTTTTTTTCACTCTTTTAGCTAGCCTTGAACTTATCCACATCACTTTATCAATGTTTTTTGTCAAAAAGTTAGATTGAGATTTCTTTTTTACAAACTCTGGCATTCTGTTCATGCTGCTAAACAAAACACTGGAATTTTTATAGTATTTTCCAGGCTACCAGATAATCATTCTGATTTCCAAATAGTCTGGAAAAATATTGGGTAGGATACTAGTTTCTTGATAAAGTCTGGATGGCTTAATAAAAAAAAGGCTAATTACTAAACACAATGCCCTGAATAGACTTGCTGTCCACTGAGTACTTAAAAGTAAAGACATACCTTTTACCATAGTGGATGTAATAATGTGAAAAGGTTTAATAACAGATACTTAAAAACTGATGTAAAATCAGTTAATCTCACCATCATTTTTCATTTAATGATTTTAATAAAGAATCAGGGTGGGCGGCCGCAGTGGTGCAGCGGTTAGCATTGCCACCTCACAGCAAGAGGTTATCCGGTTTGATCCTCGGCTGGGGTGCCTTCTGTGCAGAGTCTACATGTCCTCCCTGTGGTTGCGTGGGTTTTCTCCGGGTACTGCGGTTTCCTTCCACATCCCAAAGACATGCCGTAGGTGGATTGGACACTCTAAATTGGCCCTAGGTCAGAGTGCGTGCATGTGTGTGCCTCCTGTGGAAGGTTGGGCGCCACGCTAGCAACTCAACACAGTAAAACTCCACTGCCAATCATGAGCGGACAGGTGATCCACTGTGGTGACCCCTAACCAGGAAAAAGACGAAAGACGAAAAAGAAGAAGATAGAATCAGGGTAACCTTTATCATTATATTTCTGTATCAGTGTTTCCAAGATCAAATGGTGGAAGTTGAAAAAGGGTGACTGTGAGGTGGAGTTCAGGGAAGAGTTAAAACAGGCACCGGGGGCAGTGAAGAGTTACCGAATAGCTGGGTAACTAGACAGCTAGAAAGGTGCTTGGTGTGACATCTGGACAATGGTGGAATGAGGAAGTACAGGAGAGTATACAGAGGAAGAGGCTGGTGAAGAAGAAGTGGGATTGACAGAGAGATGAAGAAAGTAGACAGGAGTATAAGGAGATGAGGAGCATGGCAAAGAGAGAGGTGGAGAAGGCTAAGGATAAGGCATATGAGGAATTGTATGAAAGGTTGGACACTAAAGAGGGAGAAAAGGACATGTGCCAACTGGCTAGACAGAGGGACCGAGCTGGGAAAGATGTGCAGCAGGTAAGGGTGATAAAGGATAGTGAGGGAAACATACTCACAAGCGAGGAGAGTGTGTTGAGCAGATGGAAAGAGTACTTTGAGGGGCTGATGAATGAAGATAATGAGAGAAAGAGAAGGTTGGATGATGTGGGGATAGTGAATCAGGAATTGAAACAGATTAGCAAGGAGGAAGTATGGACAGCTATGAAGAGGATGAAAAATGGAAAGGCTGTTGGTCCAGATGACATACCAGTGGAAGCATGGAGATGCTTAGGAGAAATGGCAGTGGAGTTCTTAACCAGATTATTTACTGAAATCCTGGAAAGTCAGAGGATGCCTGAGGAGTGGAGAAAAAGTGTTTTGGTACCTATTTTTAAGAATAAGGGTGATGTGCAGAGTTGTAGTAACTACAGAGGGATAAAACTGATCAGGCACAGCTTGAAGTTATGGGAAAGAGTAGTGGAAGCTAGGTTAAGAAGGGAGGTGATGATTAGGGATCAGCAGTATGGTTTCATGCCGGGAAAGAGCACTACAGATGCAATGTTTGCTCTGAGACTGTTGATGGAGAAATATAGGGAAGGTCAGAAGGAGTTGCATTGTGTCTTTGTGGACTTGGAAAAAGCATATGATAGGGTGCCAAGAGAGGAATTGTGGTATTCTATGAGGAAGTCAGGAGTGGCAGAGTAGTATGTAAGTGGTACAGGATATGTATGGGGGTAGTGTGACAGTGGTGAAGTCTGCAGTGGGAGTGACAGATCCATTTAAGGTAGAGGTGGGATTACATCAAGGATCAACTCTGAGCCCTTTCTTATTTTCAATGGTGGTGGACAGGTTGACAGACGAGATCAGACAGGAGGCCCCATGGACTTTGATGTTTGCAGATGACATTGTGATCTGTAGTGAGAGTAGGGACCAGGTTGAGGAGACCCTTGAGAGGTGGAGATATGCTCTAGAGAGTTGAGGAATGAAGGTCAGCAGGACTAAGACAAAATATGTGTGTGTGAATGAGAGGGAGGATAGAGGAATGGTGAGGATGTAGGGAGTAGAGTTGGCGAAGGTGGATGAGTTTAAGTACTAGGGATCAACAGTTCAGAGTAATGGTGAGTGTGGAAGAGAGGTGAAGAAGAGAGTACAGGCAGGGTGTAATGTGTGGAGAAGAGTGTCAGGAGTGATTTGTGACAGACGGGTACCAGTAAGAATGAAAGCGAAGGTCTACAAGAGGGTAGTGAGACAGCTATGTTATATGGGTTGGAGACGGTGGCATTGACAAAATGGCAGGAGTCAGAGCTGGAAGTGGCAGAGTTAAAGATGTTAAGATTTGCACTGGGTGTGACAAGGATAGACAGGATTAGGAATCAGTATATTAGAAGGTCAGCTCAGGTTGGACAGTTTGGAGACAAAGTCAGAGAGGCAAGATTGCGTTGGTTTGGACATGTGCTGAGGAGGGATAATGGGTATATTGGGAAAAGGATGCTAAGGATGGAGCTGCCAGATAAGAGGAAAAGAGGAAGGCCTAAGATAATGTTTATGGATGTGGTGAGAGAGGACATGCAGGCGGTTGGTGTGACAGAACAATATGCAGAGGACAGGAAGAAATGGAAGCAGATGATCCACTGCGGCGGCCCCTAACGGGAACAGCCGAAAGAGAAGAGAGAGAGAGAGAGAAAGAGATGAGTGTTTCCAACTCCTTAAAAATTTCCATGTCATCAAAAATAATACAATAGTATCACCATCTGATCCTTAACAATCTCCTCCTTAAGTATAAATGGGTGGCAAATGGTAAAATATAAATAGGAAATAGAAAAGGTATCTTCTGAAAAGTCGTAGCTGAAAAGCCCTTTCATTAATTTCTTCAGTAACTGTCCTATCCGGGAAACTAATTTTATCCATAGATTTTTAATAACCAAAATATAAAAAGGTTGCAGAATTAAAATACTTTTAAAATGTACTCAGCATTCTTCAGAGGATTTCCACAAAAGAAAAATTTCATCCAAAAAAGTAACACTTCATTTCATTAAAAAATTACTCTTAAAAATGTCCTTTTGTTTCCACCAGCGCAAGACTACAGTAGCTTAAATCAGTGTGCCTACAGCCCTCACAGCTGCACATCTCATCTGATGATGATATTCAGTTTTGAAGCAGAAAGCTGTTAGCCAATGCTCCTTCCATAAGTAAACGTACAGCATCACTGCTGTTCCCGGAACAAGTTCTTGAATATATAAGGATGAAAGCACTCAGTAAACCCGTGAACTGTTTCTGTAACAATTGTATTGCTTTTTGAGTTAGTCAGTGCAGTTATACAACATATTCACTTACTTTTGTTATCACTGGAAATATAGAAAGCATCAGGGCTCTAGCATCACTGCAGTTTCTGTAATGTGGAAAACAAAGAAAATGGAAGATAGCTTTCCTATATATACATCTCTCTCTCTCTCTCCCTCTCTCTCTCTATATATATATATATATATATATATATATATATATATATATATATATATATATATATATATATGAATATATATATATATATATATATATATATATATATATATACATGTATATATATATATACATATATACATGTATATATATATATACATATATACATGTATATATATATATATATATATATATATATATATATATATATATATATATATTTATATATAGGTTTACTATCATTATGTTGAAGTGGCTTTGGATGAATCCACTTCAACAAAAGGCAGTGGGTTGAATGGTGACAATGTCGAACCCGACATTGCCGAATTTCAAATCTCGCCCCTATCTTGACCCATGTTAAAGCCCGTTCCATGGTGGCATTCGAGAAGTAATTCGGCAATGTTCAGATTAGGCAATGTCAACTTCAGTGGACATGGGTCGATGTAAGCAGCATTCGACTGAGTCCTGTCTGACATTATGATAGTAAACCATATATATATATATATATATATATATATATATATATATATATATATATATATATATAGATGTATGGGATCCAGACACATGCTCGACTAGCATATGTCCGAATCACAAAACATCGAACACACAAACACAAATGCGCTTAACAAGTGCTTCTGTGTATGTGTGCCAGTTTTGTAGATTGGACTACAGTGCAGGTAAGGTAAAATTCCATTTTCCCCACTGTAGTGCAATCTCGGAGTGAGAATAATAAAGTAGGGGGATGTGGAGGGTGCAGGGGGGGGGAGCAAAAGCCCCCTGCAGAAACGTAAACTTTTTTTTTTGAACTACACATACACAGAAGCGCTTTTTGATGTTAAGTGCTTTCGTGTATCTGTGTTCGATGTTTTGTGATTCGGACATATGCTAGTCGAGCATGTTTTAAATATATATATATATATATATATATATATATATATATATTTGTATATATATATATATATATATATATATATATATATATTTATATATATATATATATATATATATATATATAAAAATATATACATATATATAGATGGATATAGACTGATATATGCATACACACACACACACACACACACACACACACACACACGTGCGCGTGCACACACACACGCACACACACACACACACACACACACACACACACACACACACATTGCAAGAAAAACTCAGCCAAGCTAGAGTTTTTACTGTGTGATACCTTAAACTTCCTGTAATGAAGGCCCATCAGATATATGCAAAGTCAGTCCTTCAGAGCTTTCTTGACTCAGAATAATGGATGCTAGAGACCTGACAATAAGTTTGTGCTAGGAAAAAATATCCACACCTTGGCACAAAACAGAGTAAAATATAATAAAATATGGAGGGTGAGTGTTCTTACTGTAACACTGATCTGTTAGAACATCTACTGTTATGGTACGTTTATTACACAACTGTACTATGGTCATTATTAGATCACTCTTGCAGCACCCTAAGCTACATGGGTAGAATACCTTAGCTTAGAAAGAAAGGGAGGAAATAGAAGGATCACAGTCAAGGAGCCGCTTCAGAATAGTCCTACTAAAGCCTGCTCTTGATCTAGAGAAAGAGTTTAATTTGTAGTGTTTGGTGACAGTATGGACCGATGACCAAGGTGCTGCCTCTACTATAGTTCTAAAGTCCATTCCTTGCTACAGAAGTAGACAAAGCCCCGGCAGAGTGGGCCATGCTCTGCATGTAAATCCCTTGTTATAGTGAGAGTAACAAAAAGCAATAATATAGGACAACTTTTTAGAAACTGTCTATTTTGATACATATTGTCACTTTTCTTGCCTTCATAGGAAATAAACAACTAATTAGAATTCCTGAACGGTTTTATCCTGCTAGTGTAGTATCTGAGTAGCCTGTGGACATCCAGAGTATGTAAAATTCTCTCTCTTCTATGTCATGGTCCTGGATAAAGCACAGGGAGGTGTACAATCTGGGTCAAGATAAACTCTGAAACCACTTAGGTTCATAGGTATATGCTTCACTAACAACCACAAAGAACCTTACAAGTCTAGCCATGCTTCTGAAATGTAACCACGAGTTTTTAGTAGTACTGTGCATTTTTTGGGTATATTTTAGGGCTATATGTAAGTTATAACGTGTGGTCAAGCATTTACAGGCTGCCTCTGTCCATCAAAGACATAGAAGCCAGACCAGGAGTGAATTTCTGACTTCCATCCACTGTTCTAGGTTATGCTTGAATAGGGTCAGGTAAGAGCTGTACTTCACCTGGATGGGAAGCAGAGCTCATCCCTAAACCTGTGTTCTCAAAGATACTGTAGTCTTCTGAAATATTAGATAAGGCTGAATCACCATAAGAACTTGTAACTCAAATACTCTTGCAGAAGTCAGAGCAATAAGGAACACTGTTTTCCATAATAAGAACTTCAAATCAGCTTCACAAGCAAATTCAAAAGAGAAAACTGTACATTTTTAAGTATAAAATTAAGCCCCTATGAACGAGCCACCTGTCTTCTAGAAGACTGAATATGTAAAACACCATTCAAGAACTGATTCATTTGAAGTAGAACAGAAAGGATCCTTGAGCAGATGAGCAGAAAAACTTAGATGGTTGAGAGGTGACTCTGACAGGAGAGTCAGAAAAGTCAGAGAATAATAACTCAGATAAACACTGAGCAACCAGAGACATATAGAAATCCTTTTCACTTAGTCAAATGTGATTTTCTAGTAGCAGGTTTCTAATCCTCCTCTAATACCTGCTGCATGTCCGCAGAAAACTGGTATCTAATAAGTATTAAAACTCTATAATCCAGGTAGTGAGTTCAAGAAATTGAAGACTGGATTGTATTAATCAAGCCCTGTCCTCTGTGATCAAGTCTATCTTGTGGTTGTAGTAACTGCTCTTGGCCATTGTCAGAAGGAATAACCACTGTTTCCTGGGCCAAAAGGAAGTCACCACAATTATTCTGGAAGAGTCATTTTGAATTTTTATAACGACATAGGATTATCTGAGGGAAGGGTGGAAAGGCATACAAAAACATTTCCATCCATGGGAATAAAAAGGCATCTGTCTTCAAGGCCTTCGAGCAAGAAGTTCATTTGCAGTATTTATTTAATTGTGTGGTGTATATGAAAGCAAACAGACCTGTTTGAGAAGCTCCCACAGTTGGATCAAATCCTGGAAGACTACGGGTACCAACTTCCACTTGCCCTGCACAGCTTGTCTGCAAAAGTATTCTGCTCTCAGGGAATGTAGATTGGCTGTGTCACTAGCTCCCAGGTTACTACAGCTCATCTGCAAACAGGACAGAATCTGGTTCTTCTCTATTTGTTTATGTACCAAATATGATGGTGTTGCCAGTGATTACAAGTGGAAGGCTAGGAAACCAATGATGATTTACAGATTTTACAGCATTTATTAGTGCCATCATATATTTGATATGAGTGTGTTTCTACCTGCTCTGCTTGTTACAGACCTCGAACTTTCATTCCCTTTTATAGAACTCTCCAAGCAAAGTCTGAGGCATCTGTGCTTACAGAGTGTGTAGAGACTGGTAGGGAAAAGAGAAGTCCTGGGTGGAGAGATAACTGGTTCTCCCACCAGATTTACAAATCACAGTACTGGAATCTGAAGTGATAGGGGGTGTTGTTGTTGGGTACAAACTCAGACTTCTTGGGGGCAGGAGGCTGACTGACAGGCAAACTGCTGATTGCAAAGAAATCATCTTCTAACGTTGGCAAGATAGGAGGAACAGCTGCAGCCTGAAGAAAACAAAGAATTTGTGGAACTACTGAATTTTCCTTATTTTGAGGTCTGGCCAAAGGAATCATGGGAACTGTAGAAGACATGAAAGCAGGACTCTTGAGATATTCATTGACAGATGTCTGAGACTGGTTGGAGAATATCAGAAAGTATTACAACATTCCACTTTGTACTGAAGTAGGAAAGCCATCATGAGGGATGTATCCAAGAGACATCCCAGAAACACTACGCTGTGAGAAAGATTGAGAGGAAACTTTCTCTGTTTACCTGAAATGTTAGATATTCTTTACAACTTGCAAAACAATTCCATAAATGATAGGGTCAACTAAATATGGAAGAATGTGAATACCATGCAGCCTGCAGAGGGCTATCACAGACACTAGACATTTTGTAAAAACCCTTTGAATGGTAGCAGGATGATGGTTAAAGCAGAAAACTGAAAATGTACACCAGACATAGAGAAACATAAAAAGCTTTGGAAACCTTAGAGTATTGGACTGCGACAATAAGCATCTTTTAAATCCAGAGTTGCTAGCAATCTGAGAGATGGAATGAGAGGAAACAGAGGTTATAGAGAAAGCACTGATCCAGTAATAGTGGCTCTAGATACAGCATTGGCATTGTCATTAAAACATTTTAAGAGTGTTTTGTTGCTTGAGACACAGAGGATATTAAAAAATTCAGAGATGTCTCAGTCTCTGAAGAAGAGAGGTCATCAATTAACTTTCATAAATTATCCAAAGAGTTCAGCAGAAACTTGGAGATGTGAGCCTCACAATTCACAATTCTGAAGGCTAAAGGTGGAAGAAGTATTTACTTTCCTCCCAAGCCTATCAAATACTTTCCTGTCCTTGTTGGAAGGAATAGGCTTAGCTGCAAAAGATGTTTGTCAGAAGATGATTTTGACACAGAAATTACTGCAGGGTCTGATCTAGGGTTTAAAGAATGAAATTTGTGGGTGTGATGAACTTTATATAATTTATCAGACTTCTTGGGGGCAGGAAGCTGACTGACAGGCAAACTGCTGACTGCAAAGAAATCATCTTCTAATGTCGGCAAGATAGGAGGAACAGCTGCAGCCTGAAGAAAACAAACCTATAATAAGTTATTATATTTTTGCTGGGACTTCAGTATTTCTTTTTCTCCTACTGAAGTATCATCTTCTTTCTGGCAAGACTACCAGAAAAGGATACCTCTTCAGGAGGGGAATCGGAAGAAAAACCTTCCTCAGAATCGGATTCCCCTTCCTGTGGTGTAGGAACTTAAGAAACACAATATAATTCTAAATCCTTTCCCTCATACTTAGAATCAGAATCTGAGAAAGAGGAAAATCTTTTTCTTTTTAAAATTCAGGGAAGATTTGGAATTGAAAACTGAAAAAAAGTGAAATAAACCCTTATCAAAACCTAACAAATCTTTCCTGCCTATCCTGTGTGATACAAGAGAAGAAACTTGACTACCTTTGTTTTCTTTTCCTTCAAAAACCACTCATAAAAAGACCATCCAAAAGACCAGTCCCTTCCCTGGGAATAATACTTCACAGGGTGGCTTCATAGTACAGTATCATCCACTTCTTTAGACACTGACAAGTGTGATTCTTCCTTAGCCAAATAGGACAGCTGAACAGCTACACAGGACATGAGTTGGCTTCTCGAGGATCAACAATAGGTGTACCTGAAATGGCCACAGCAGAGGCAGTCATTGACGGCTAAAGCAAAGAGGAAGCTGGCTTAAAGGCCAAAGACTCCTGTACAGCTTTCTTCTTTTTGGGGATCTCGGAAAGAAGAACTGAACAGCCTAAAGTCTGGTCTATTTCCCTACTGAAGAAAGTCTGACAAATGGGTAGTGAAGCCTTGGACAATCTGTGGGATAACTTGACTAAAAAGTAATTTTTGAGGTAAATTCTGTAATGATAACCCCCCAACCTCTAGTTCCAGCCCATAACTATACTTTTTGACAGAAAATATTTTTTTCACAAAAATTAAACTACTAAAAGGTATTTCTCCATAGGGAAGACTGACTAAAAATGTAAATTTTAAAGTTATTTTTTAGAGACAACCACTATAATACTAGTCCTAGCCCTTAGAAACAGTGTCTGATAGAAAAGATTACCTGTTTTTCTGAAGAAATGGGGTACTTAATCTGCCCAACCTTAGGGAAGCACCCAAAGCCCACAGGGAAGAGTGCACTTTGTCAAGAAAGTTTGGAGGTTTGGCAGTCTAACCACTGACTTTATATTGCTCTCCTGGAGCTGTTCAGTGGCTACAGTGCATGGAAGTTTCAGAACAAAAATGGAGCAATTAGTGTAAAAGAACCAAAAAAAATACAAAACGTTAAAGCACTAAATCAACAAAACAGAATGAGCTACAAGGGCATAATAGTCATACATCTGATAAAAAGATGGGTAGATCGTAGGTTCTGATGAAGTCCTTATTCAACAGGGATGAAAGCAAGGCACGTCTTTTTATTTAATTTGAGATTGTGATACCCTTGTAGTTCATTCTGGATTTTGACTTGATGCTCTAGCATTGAATGCTGGTGCATGGACAGTCCCCTTATGCCTTGGCAGGTGGCCGGTTTCATACACTGGACACTTAGGCTACTGCAGCAGTGATCTACTGATGAACATCTCAGGTGTCATTAATTGAATGAGGCTACTGACCATTACAATAACACAGCTGTGCTGGCAGCCCCATCTTCTTAAAGCAAAAGTCTTCATCTACATCAGTTAAACACCATTTTGGCATGGTCTACCAACACTATAATACTATATCTGTACCACTCTGAAAAATTCAGCACTGCAAATACTGAACTCATTCCACCAAATCTCATCTCCTTGAAAACCCAAAGTGGGCTCTAACATAGGCCCTGCAGTAGATCAAGTCCTTCATTTACCATATTTTAGAAGCTGACTAAACAGGGTTTCAACCAAATTAATTTCAGCACTCCATCTATGGCAGTGTTTTGTGCTTTTCATACTTTCAGGCCAGGTTGCAGTTGTAGTACAGGCTCCAGATTTGTCAGTGAACATATTACCTCCAGGCATATCCCTAGGGACTCACAAACTGAACTCACTGAATTCCATATCACTCTAGTTAGGATCGATGATAAATTAATAGATTCATAGATTGTTACGAGGCTATTGACTCAGGGGGCCTTTTTAAGCCTAGCCAAGTTTTCCCAAAAGAATAATGACATCCTCTATCCAAACAGGACACACTGAGGGCCAGGCATTTATAAGCTACCTCTGCTCATAAGAGACATAGGTACCAGGCCTGGTGTAAATTTCTTATTCCCTATCCACTGGTCTAGGCTGTGCTTAAACTGGTTAACAGATGATCTCAGCTTCATACGGATAGGGAGCCTGTTCCATAGGAGGGTCGGTCCCTGGGATACATATCTGTCTCTCCAGCATGTTCTGTCAAAGTCACAGACAAAATTCAGGTCCTTAGAGTTTGTATTTCTGGTACTGTTTGACTCACAAATATGCAGGAGATTCATTCATAAGTGTTCAGTTTGCTAATGCCCTTTAAGTCAAGCTTAGATCACCCTTTAGCAATATATAGGAGACTGAGTAGAGAGAAAGGTGCTCTGTGTAAGGCAGGTTTGTTACGCCTTGTATATTTTTTATAAGGAACCTCTGATGTTGCTGTAGTTGTTGCATATGCCTGGTCAGGTACATACCGAAAGAAGCATTGTACTATACGATTGGTCTGATAATGGCAAAGTACAGTGGGATAATGACTTCTTTTGACCTAGATGTCATGCCCTTACTTATAAGCAACATAAAAGGAATTCATCACCATTGTGGCTACATCGTGTTCTAAGGTAAGGCTACTGACTGGAGCCATCTTCCATTCCTTGGGCACAAAAACCTAGCTGTAGGCTCCAGTTGAAACATGATTCAAGTAAACCAGTGAGGTTATGTTCATGCTATTTAGTAATCATTCTGGGATGTTATCAGGGACCATCAATGTAGTGTTTTTGGCTTTGGAAAGTGCATTGAAGACCTGTTCCTTAGTAATGGCTGGGGGACTGTGGTATGCAATACTTCCCTTGGACTATTGGGGGCGAGTGAGGGAAGAAATTTGAGCTGAGCCTGTCAGTCAAAATGTTGGCAATGGCCTCTTGTTCAGTGTGGGTGATGCCATTTACAATAAGTTCTGGGCATTGTTGCATATTTCCCTTGACGTTTCGGGCATAGCTGTAGAAAGATTTGTGGTTGTCCTTTGCCTGAGAAGCTATTTTTTCTTCAAATTTAGTCTTTGAAGTATTACTTAATCCTCTTAGCTGCCTGTTTAGATTGCTCAGGTTTTTTTTAGTATGCTAGGCTTTGTTCCTCCTACACTTGACCAAGAGTTTTTTTTTTCTTTTGTTGTATAACTGATAGATATTATGATTCCACTAGGGTGGCTTGTCTTCTGAGTTTGTCTTATTCTTAAAATGAGTGGGCACAGCTCGCTCTATACAGCTATCAATATGATTGTACAGGGATTTTGTAAATAGCTCAGCATATGCTACAGTGTTTATTGAGTTTGTGGGTGCTTGAAATTAAGCCAGTGTGCCACTTAGAAGAGGGAGGTTAGCTTTGGAATAGTTCCTAAAGATTTTAGTTTTGCTGGGTCCCCGGATTTAAACTGTATTTCAAGCAATACTGCCTTATAGTCAGATTTGACGAGTGCGAACATTACATTGGGTGAGGAACATTGTTACCCGTGTTTTTGAGCACAAGGTCAAAGCTGTTTGTACTCCTGGTAAAAGAATGGACCAACTGTCCTAGGATGTTGTTATTAACAAAGTTTAGGAGTCACTGGGTTTATCCATTAGAAGTAGTGTAGAATTATCAATCAAGCATAGCTGAGATCCACCATGAAGATCATACTGGGTTGAAAGGTGAGGGTCTCTAGTACATTGAGATAGGTAGTATGAGCTTTCTGGGACATGGAGGGGGACGTACAGGTTGCAAGGGTATGGTACAAGACCCTGTTTATGGTGACTTACACATGCATGAGTTCCAGTGGGTCATATACTTTAACTAGTGTGGATGCAAGGCTGTTTTAAATATTGGATGTTGAAATAAAATTTAATTATGAAGGTTGCACTATGGCATACTTTTATGTCTCCCTAAAATCCACAAACACCCGTTAGACCCACCTGGTCATCCAATAAATCTGGCATGTAATTATTTTTTGCATAAAATAGAATTTTTCTACATACATATTTTTTACCAATGGTTATGAAGTTACCATCATATATAAGGGATACTTTTGATTTTTGGGATAAGATAGCATATGTGCAATGAACGCAGGATATGTACTGGGTTACATTTTATGTAAAAAGTCTTTTATACAAGTATCAAACATAACTTTGGAATAGAGGTTCTTTATTATTATTTGGGAGATAGTCCAGTATCAAATTATATTAGTGAGTTAACACATTTTTGTCTGGTAAATAATTATTTTAAGTTTAATACACAATTATATCATCAGGTGCAAGGTACGGAAATGGGGGCACCATTTGCCCCCATGTATGCTAACTTGTTTATAGAACTGGAAAAAAATGAATACATTTATGTAACTGATTTTTATAAAAAAACATGTAGTGAGATATTACAGATACATAGATGTTTTAATATTTATAGTTAAAGGGGGACGAGTTGGTAGCTAATTTTGTAGATAATTTACAGTTAAACAGGTTTAATTTAGAATTTGATGGTTTAAGAGTGGGAAGAAAGGTACCATTCTTGGATGTTTTGCTTGATGGTACTGTTGATGGGAAAATAATGACAGTAGTGCATAGAAAATGTGAGGATGGCACCCCATACTTGCATGGGTTGAGTTGCCATCCACCAGATACTATAAAAGCTTTGCCGTAGAGTGAGCTCCTAAGGTTACGTAGCTTGTGCAATATTGAGATGGATTTTTGGAAAGAATTACATATTACTGCGGATATGTTTGCCAAGAGAGGGTATGATGATATGACACTGAAGAGCTGTGTAGAAAATTTTATAACAGAAAGGGTGGTAAGTGACCAATTTGCATTCACATAAGAGTAGGGAGATAGAGAATAATCAAAGAAAACAGGTATATTTTGTTACTACATGTAACTTATTGAGTATACAGATAGTGGATTTATTAGGATTTTACTGGTGTTTTTTTTTTGTAAATATAAAGGATTTTGATGATGCATTATGTAAAATTCCATCTATTTTGTATAAAAGAGTAAGACGTTTAAAAGATATGGTGGTGCATAGTAGGTATACACCCCCCCCCCCCCAGATAATGTAATTGACACTGTCATGCTAGTAGGGACAGTACCCTGTGCAACATGTTCTAGTTGTAAATTTGTAGTGAACAACTGTGGTAAAATCAATAGAGAGAAACATATAGTGAAAAATAAATATAGCTGTGATACAGAAGACATAATTTATGCATTAAAATGTCCCTGCAACAAATTTTATATAAGAGAGAGTAAAGCAGCATTCAAAATAAGACTTCAAGAACACATAAGAGATATTAAAGGGGTTGGGTTGAGAGCCCTGTTGCAGTCCACTTTAAAATACATCATGGTTCATAGGTTCATAGGTAGATACTAGGCATAGCCCGAGGGCCTACGTAAGCCTAGCCAACAAGGTTCCCTGGCTTACGCCCCCCAAGAAAGTTAACTTGGGGGGGTTGCAAGGCATGATGTTAGAATAAATACATGTTAGTATGATAATGTGAATATAAAAGATAGACTTTGTACAGAGTCAATGTTTATATTGAAATACGGTACTTTAATTCCCCATGGACTGAATACAGAGTGCAAATGGAAATTTCTTATTTAATAAGATGGATTTTTTAATGAGTTAATTAGTGTTAATTGAATAATGATGGTGTGATTTAGTATGTATATGGTGCCATTTTTTATGTACTGTTTTACTCCTTGAAGGCTGTGAGCTGAAGCGCTAGAGATTTTATTGGAATAAATTTTGGATACCTGGCCTGGTGGTTTGTGTTTTGTTTTAAATATAGCAGAAGAATCCTCCACCTTTAGTTCCCTCCTGTGCAGTAGCTGATCTAAAGGTGTGAAAGGCATTATAACATTGCACTGCTGAGGTGTTCTCCATCACTTTAAACCATGTCCCCATTGCTACACAGTTGTCTACACTCTCCAGGGAAAGAAAGGCTTGCAGGGAGTGAAGTTTCTTGTTATGACTTCTAGCATTGAACAGTACCACCTTCAGATATTTAATCACAGGTTCAGTTAAGTCAGGAGGTTTATCAGTTTGGCATTTAGTCTGGTGAGGGGGGCATTGATGTGCCTCACTATAGAATCATCAATGACCATGGAATTTGATTGTGCACCAGTTTGCCATAAGGAATAAGCAGTAGAGGCATTGCATACTGTGTTACTATGTGTAGCTGTGGGTGGTGTTACAGAACCCCTTCTTTGTCACCTGATGACCATGTATGATTCTTTAGTGTTCTAAATGATCTCCCTAATATCAAAACCTCTCTTATGTTGAATGACTTTAACTACCCTTCAGTAAAGTAGGACACCCATATCTCCAATGTACAATATGCCCAAAAATTCCTAGACTTATTAAACAAAAATTCCCCCAAGCGACTGGTACAGCATTCTTGTTGCTAGTCTTAAAAATATGGCTGATCTTGCATTATTATTCAATAACTCCTTCCTCAGTGAAGCCTGACCCATAATCTTGTGACCCTCTCCTTTAAACTCTCAAAACCACCTACAGCAAACCACAATGAATTTAAAGGCTGCAAAGATGCCAGCCTCAACCTACTATGTGACAAAATATCAAAATTCAGTAATGACTGCAACCATTTAGAAAAATGCATAGAGCTAGCAGTTCCTACCAGAACAAAGCGTCATGGGAAATTCAAAACCAAACCACCCCTGTAGTCCACCACCATAGATAAACTATACAACAAAGGAAGTAAACTCATTAAATTACTTAGTAAATCCAAAACACATCTTCTCAAGAATGGTACAAAAGCATTACAAAAAAGCAAAATTGAAGAACACTATAATAATATTCTTTGGTGATGTTAGAAAACTAAAAAAAAAAAAAAAAAAAAAAAAAAAAAGAATATTAATCTGCTCAGAACTTATTCATAATGGGCCCTCCTGTTCTGACCTAACTCACATTGCCCATATTCCTGCAGACAAATGTTGTGCAGCTTCACCACTTCACCCCTGAGACGACTTCTATTCAAAACCTTGCAATATATGAATCCCTTACCTCCCAAATTATCTCTAAAAGATGATTTACTGAAATTGCCAACCAAGACTAAAACTAAATCCAAAACACCAACAACTTGTAAGCAAAAAAATTCCAGCAACCTTGGATCCTGGTAAAACGATTTTATTGTAGAATATTTAAAATAAAATGAAATGAAACAAAACAACCTTGACCATCAAAGATACCTTGTTGTACTAAGTGCTTTCTCCCTCTAAAAAGTAAACGGGCATCCTCAGAGTACAAAAAACAATTCAAAGTCCTTCCCTTATATACTGAATTTAAACATGAATAATTGAATAATTAGATCAATTTAAAATTAATTCATTAATTAACCACAACAAAAAAAGTAGTAAACCTTAATCTGTATTACACACATAGATAAAACTGTTGCAGAGGTATCAGACAAAAAAAGCAACAGATAAAAAGTAACAGATAAAAGAAGCAAGGCAGTCTTAGAACAGTAGTATGCTCAAGGAAAAAGTTAAAATTCTAAAATAAATAGATAGTAATGATGTATATATTACTGAAATAAATATGTATATAAATATTTAAATATTAAATTATTTAATTATTTAATTATTAAAATATTTAATCATCAATAATTAATCATAAATATCAGATTGAATGTAAAAATGAATATGAACAATGTATATATATATTAAATATAAAATTGTAAATATAAATAATAAATTAATAAATTAATCAGTGAATTGAATTATATAATAATATAATGTAGAATAGTGTAAAATAGTATAAAAAGCTAAAATACACTTACTTAGAACATCATGAATGAAAACTGATTTTTTGTAATATAAAAATGTAATATAAAATATAGCATATAAAATGTGATTTCAACTTGAGTATACTTGATATAGAAATGTGTTCATTGATACCTGGCCATTGACTCGCATTTAGACGTAATTGCCATAGACATTCCTTTGCTTCAAGCATTACTTTCTCATCTCCCCCTTTGTGAACATTGTGAGGGATTCTGTCTATGACAAAAAACAAAAATCTCTTAAAGTTGTTGCATTTAACACTGTGGTTGTAAAGAGCACTTGTTTGTTTATGTTTTTTAATGTCTCTCAAGTGTTCTGTGATGCATTGTTTTAGCTTCCTAATCGTTTTACCGATATAAAAAGCCGAACAAACAGTACAAGACGCAGCATAAACAACGATGGATGAATTGCAGTTACAATGGCCAGGACAACGAATGGTTTTGGCAAAATGAGCTATAGTAATAAAAGGACTGTCATAAATGTATCTACAAATATGACATGCCCCACATCTATTCATCTTAGATTTTTTAAAATTGTCTGTTTTGCAACTTTTTTCAAAAAGATTTTTCAAATTGTTACCTCTGCTGTATGTCAGTTTGGGTTGACTACCCAAAATATCAACTAATTCCGCATCACCTTTAATAGTACTAAACCATGTTTCTTGAATTATATTAACTATTTTTTGTGATGTCTCGTTGTAAGGAATAATACAAGTGTCATGTCTTGCCAATGTAGAATGAAGATCATCGGGACTAGGTAATCCATACTTTATAATAGGTTTGTAACACATTGATCTCTTATGTATAACCTCTTTACTGATTAAAGTAACAAATTCGTATGGATATCCTCTGGTGAAAAACATATTACTCAAATTTTGCAACTCTTTTAAAAATAAAGTGTCCTCACTAGTAATTCTTGACAGTCTAACCATCTGTCCCTTAACTAGATTTCTTTTTTGATGGATCGGATGGCAGCTGTCAAAATGTAAAAAAGAGTTGGAATATGTTGTCTTCCTGAAAATACTGGACTCAAACTGACGGTTATTCACTGTCAAAACAATGTCTAAAAATTCACAATGATTTGTAAAAATGTGACTGGTGAATTTTAAAAATGTAGTAGTATTGTTTAAATAATCTATAAAATCAGTAAACTCTTCCTTGGACCCACCCCAAAAAATAAGAATGTCGTCCAAGTATCTTAGATATAACAGCACCTTAACCCAAAATCTACTGTTGAAAATAAATTCAAATTCCCATTGTGCCAGAACTAAGTTGGCATAAATGGGGGCACATCTAGCCCCCATTGCTACTCCTGTTTTTTGCCTGTAGTATTCCTCATTGAAGTATAGGAAATTATTTTCCAATACTAGCTCCAACATTTCAGTAAGTAACCGATTCTCTATGGTGTTAGTGTTTCTGTATTTGTTCAAACAACTTTCAAACATTTCTAGTCCTTCACAATGAGGGATAACTGTGAATAAATTTACCACATCCACAGTTGTCATAATGAAAGGGGAATTAAAATCATAACTCGTCGCAAATTCCCTTACAGAATCTAGGCAATGCCAGGAGTCCTTTAAGATGTAGGGTAATGAATTTAGTGTGTTTTTACATTTAAAATCTATATATGCAGCTAGGGCTTCTGTCTTAGATCCCCTTGCTGACACAATGGGTCTGAAAGGTGGATTTGATTGACATTTGTGAATTTTGAGGATCCCAAAAATTGAGGGAATGATAGGAAATTCAACCGAGATGAAGTTGAAAACTTCTTTGTCAATCCTCATATCCATTAAATATTCGTAAAGTAACCAGTCAATTTTTGTGTAAGCCCTGTTTATTTCGTGTTTACTGACTCTGTCGTATGTGTCAGTATCATCCAGCAATATGCTCATCCTATTATAATAATCTGTACTAAACATGATAACTACCCCACCACCCTTGTCACTTTTCATAATTCTGTATTTGTCTGAAAATGTAAGTTCCTTCAAACAAAATCTCTCTGCCGTTGTCAAATTATATTTGGTGTTAATTTTGTTAGTTAATGCCCTCCTTATCTGACTCTCACATAATTTCTCAAATACTTGTATCATGAAATTGGTGGGGGGAATAAATGTACTAGAACGTTTAATAGGAAAAACTCTTGAATCCATTGTGGAACTTCCTGTGTTGTGAAAAAATATTTTCAAGTTTAACAACAGAGTGTACAATTTGAGGTTCAACAATACTTTCGCTATGTCTAAATTGTAAGTAGGCACAAAGGAAATCCTTTACTAAAAAGTGATAAATATTCTTTGCCAAATTGTTGGTCAGTGAAGTTATATAAAATGAGACCATTGAAAGAAATAATAGAACATGAAGAAGGAGTAAAGTTGTCCACTCTTGTGTTACTAATCATAGTAATATCAAAATTGTTGAGTGTTGTTTCAAAAACTTGCTCAGATACATTAATATTGTCAAAAATGGATAATAAACCTTCTTTGTGAATGTCCATATTACTGGTGTCGTTATTGGATGGCTCTATTTGTGCCAAGAATTGGTCCTGTAAGGAGGTTGATTGTAAAGTGGGCGTTGATTGTGATTGTAGTAACCCTGTCGTTCTCTCAACCTTTCTGACCTCCGTAGAGGTTGTTTTGTTTCATTTCATTTTATTTTAAATATTCTACAATAAAATCGTTTTACCAGGATCCAAGGTTGCTGGAATGTTTTTGCTTACAAGACTAAAACTACTTCCTCCATGGCACCTGATAATATACCTGTTTGCTTAATTAATAGTGATAAATATGCCCTTGCAAGTTTAGCTACTGGTTTTGTTGATAAGTGCAGCACAGCAGTAGTGATATTCGTCCATAAGGGTGGACTTAACTAACATGAATAATTACAGACCTGTCAGCCTTACAAATGAATATACGACAGCAGCCAGGAACAACGTATAATATATACCAACAAGCACTTTATTACAGCAAAAAGAAAATATCACTTCTCTAGCGCTTTGTATATTCATCAGTTTGGTGCTTTTTAGTCATTGATCTATAAGCCTTACAAGCCTCATCTGCAAAGCCATGTAACGTATTATAACTGTCCTCATAAACTGTGATGTCAAGAATTTTGTTCATCTTGACCCAACAGTTAGGTTTTTCGAAGGATAGATCCATTCTATCTAATTTGTTACATTTGTTTGAAAGGGTTACAGAGACTGAAGATGATGGCCATACAGTGCTTGTGGTGTATCTTGACATAGCTAACACCTTTGACACCATTCCTCATAATGGCATCATACAAAATGCTTTAAAAATTGACCTACATGTGGTAAGATGGATAACAAACTGGATTTAAGAGAACCCACACAATGTGAGCTGCATTTGCTTCATCAGAAAGTTTGAAAGTGACCAGCTGTGAGCCTCAGTGCTTGGTGATTGAACTTCTCATTTTTTTTTATGGACTTCTCAGATCTCTAAGTAGAGAGCCAAGACCTCTGGGTAACAAAGCTTGCAGACAATTGCAAACTGGGGGTTGTTGTTAAGTCATCCTATGACACCCAAACCCTCCAGAATGAACTCTCCAAGTAAATGTTTTGTACTAAAAATGGGCTCAACCTAAATGCTACAAAATGTAGTATCATCACTTTTGGTAGACAGCCCCTCTTCTCATCATACTTGTCTAGACAACACCTAGGAACTTGGGTTGATAGCGCCCCCTTTTTTACCATCATGTAACAACAGTTGTCAGGAAATCATCTTATTTAATGCAGTTAAGTACAAAATTATATCAAGGTCTAAAGAGGTGACCACTCCTTCATACATATCATCAGTCAAACCAATTATTGAGTACAGCTTCCCCTTTGGGATGTATCTCACTAAACATATCAAACAATTAGAAAAACACTCCAAATATTCCTAACCAAGAAGTTCACAGGACTTAAGTCACTCAGCTACCAAGAGAGGGTATAAGCTTTTTCCATTTATTGTTTTCCTTGTACAATTACAATTTTGTAAAATTTATCTTTAAAAATGTCTTTCTAAAAATTGACTTTTCTATTTTGTGGAGCTTTTCTTCCAGGGCCTCTGCTGAAAATGGATAGAATACCCAGTTGGACTTTCCTAGCAAATGAATATCAATAAATAAATACATAAAAATAAATAAATTCAGCGTCTTATAGACTTTTGAGGAGAGATGTCACTTTTGGTTACCACTCCATTAGAGACCCAGTTGTCCTGAACCTGCTGTTTCTCCACAAATTGATTATCTCCACAAATACTAGAACCAAGGGCCTAAATCTTCACAAACAGATAAATAAAACACAATGAAGGGATATATTTATTACTCGGTACCTCCCAAACCTCTGGAATAAACGTAATCAGTGCAACCATCTTCCTTTAAATATAAACCAGATGATTAGCTGGGTATCCACACATTTACTTTAAGATTGACCAGTATGGCCATTCTGGAGAAAGAAGGTGCTGTCTGAAGGGGGATACTGCAAGGCGACAATGGTCATGAGACTCAGTGGCTTTTGAACATCTATAAGTCTATGGAAGTGATTACTAGAAATACTTACCCGCTATGATATGTACTGATTTGTTTTTTTTTTAGCTAGTTAGATAGAAAAATGTATCTAAATAATAGAGCCTAATCAAAAGGTGAGATACAAATAGTTTCTTTGCATGTAGTTTATATTAAATTTATTGATCATTCTCTCTCTAATCCCATTATCTCAGGTTCCCCAATATTTCCTTCACACAAGATTATTTCCTATCATGGTATCTCAACTTTAACATCATAGCTTGCTTGTGTACTCTGCCCTCTCAGGTATTTCACCTTTCTCAAAAGTTGTGTATTTGTAGAGTTGGTATACTTAAGTTAAGAGATGTCAAGGGTGAAGTCCTCAACACAGGGGGTCCAGGAAGGTTTGCCCTCAAAAGAAATGCTGTCAGTATTGTTTCCTTGAAGTGTTGCTCAGTTGTCTGTGGTCAGTTAGTTTACATATTGGGTATATTCTGTAGATCATTCATAGTGGTTCTGATAAGATCACTTATCTGGTACACTGTGTACCTATTATTTCTGTTGTTGTTCTGGTGCAACAGCAAAGTGTTTTTACATCCTTGGTGCATTATGAAAGCTACTAAGATTTCCTCCTAAATGTACCATATTTAAGCTATGCTAAAAATATACAAATGAATAACTAAAGAAAAACACAGGCCACATTTCCCCAGTCACTTAGTGTAAAAAAGGTAAATTCATAGACTACCCACACAAAGTACACACTCAACTCCTATTTCTCACCTAAATCGCCTCTTAGAAATGATAAATTCATCATTTTTAAAATGAAAAACTTGAAAAAGATAAAGTATAAAATAAAATACTGACTGCAATTAGCCAACCAGAAAATGACATTACTATCAAAATGGAGTCAGTTCTAACCATCAAGATTAATGGAAGTTAGTCTAACTGAAAACACAGCTAAACAATAAAACTAACAAATCATAACATAATCTTCACTGCAATAAAAATACATAAATAATAATAATAGCATAGAAATCCACCCACAAGACACTCTGTAGAAGCCTATGGAAAGTATCTCAAACTCGTTTCAATAGTCAGGTTATTCAATTACTGCCATATAATGAAAGCATTAGGAAACAATAACTCAAAAAAAAAACAAAAAAAAACAGGTCAATGAAATATGTGGGGGTCTAATAAATATCTTGTAATGTAGAATAAGTGCAGTTGTTTTGTGAGTTATGGCTTCCAGGCTCATCATAAAACTCATTTCTGAAGACCGCAGTAGAAGATATTTCAGGTAATGCACACCAAATATTCCATATAAATATACCTATCCATGCATCTGGAATAATGAATAGAAAAATGTACATACAATGGCAAAACATGTCTTTCTTTTAACTGCTGTTTTTACCCTTCTCTAAATTTTAGAGCAGTTGTTTGGAGGACTCTATCCCACATAATCCCTTACTATATTTAACCAATTCTGATGATTCTCCAAGATGAAGAAGGGGAGAAAATAGGTCAAGTTTCAGAGTATTCATTTGATATGTCTTTTAACATTCTGAGGAACATGTGTATATGTATATGCTATATAGTGTATACATGTGTGTTTGTTGTGTTTAAGCATAACGTTAATAAATAAATTCCACTTCTAGTACCATTCTTCACATTTCCCCTACTAACATTCCTATGACCAACTAAGTAACCCTGACCACTACCCCCCTTCGTAATAGCAGTAAGGAATTATTATACCTTTTTGAGTAGATTCAAGCAATTTGCTCTAAGTCTATAAAATACAACATTGTATTCAGTAATGGGTCAGATCACTGAGGTATTTAATGTGATATGGCTATCTACATGTCCTTTAGATTTAGGTGGGGTACTGAATAGCCTATTCTGACTTTGACAGATACACACTGCTCTCTGTCATTGTCTCTAATCTTTAACGAATGTGTAATTTTTTTATTAATTTGCCCATTTATTTTTTGCATGATAAGTTACGACCTTTTGATAAGTCTCATAGTGTAGTATTTACTGACTTTAATCAGGAAGTCATTATTACTGTACCAGATACACATTTTAATAAACCATCTGGAAGAAAATTGTCATCATTTATTGAAGTAATCATGTAACCCATTCTGAACATCTTGACATATGTTTTTATTTATTTATTTATTTATTTACATTTGTTTACCAGGAGTGTCCGACTGAGCCATTTTGGTCCATTTTCAGCGTAGACCTAGGGAGAAAAGCTCCACAAATACAACAAATTACAATACCTCAAATAAACACAAACATAGTACAAATTATAAAATGTGTCAGAATTTGAATTACATACGTTGTTGTCACATGCAGCACATAAGCTAACTAGAAAAGGAGTAGTGAGGTAAGTATAGAATAGGTGTTATATGGATATGTTGATATCCAGATCCCATTTTACACTTTTATATATGGAAATAATAGTCCAAAAAGAAGTGCCTCTGACATAACCCTATGGTATATTACTGGCAATACCTACTGTGGTAAACAAGTGAATCCTCATCCTGACATTTGCACCTTGTTGCTTAACCAGTGGTTCAAAAAATTATGAATGGAATGATATTTTTTTTTTTTTAATTTGTCGATTATCTGTTATGTGGAATGATATTTAATACCTTAGCAAGGTCAAGATAAGCAACATGCCTGTTCAGCCCTTAATCAAAATATTGCCATTTTCTTTAAAGAGAACAACACAAAATTCAAATGACAAGATATTCCCTTAACTATCTGCAAGTATTCCTAGTCTAATAGAAGTAGGTCCCCAGGGTAATTCTGGATAAAATCATGATTTTACATATAATACAGAGAGTTGCAAGCATACTGGTGATATGCTAATAATCCGAGTTTAACAAAGTAATATAGGTTTTGGCATAAGATAAGGACTCATTGCACATCCTACCCATAAACAGAACAGATTTCACTTTGTACTGGGTAAACTGCAGATTCTACTTAATAAGCAGCTTTATTTTGTCATGATACCTTGAAGTTAACTGTTTTTCAAATCTACATCCTCTTAAGAAAAGATGTTTTGCTCATCTACTACTCCTTCTCCAAATGAAAAAAAATACTTCCTTCTGAATCACCTTATTGTCAAATTCTGTCTTCCAGTCTTCATGCATATTTATTGGCTGTTTGATTTATTGATGTACTAACTGCTAGGAAGGTTTCACCCACTCTGCTGGTTTCCTAAAAATATTTTAAAGCTTCTGTCTTACCCCAGTATAAGCTTCAAGACAATGTATATTATGTTCTTCTAGTCTGTTTTTACATGGCTTCTGATGAAAACTATGCAGCCATTTTGTTGTTGTCCTGTGAACTGATTTTTGCCTACCTACATGTGAAGATGGAGTCCAGTAATATACGCAATAATCCTGATGTAGTCTTACCTCTTGTCTATAAAGAGTTAACACTCACTTATTTACACATTTTCTAATTACTTGATTTATCTAATACAGGTTTGTGGTGAAGCTGGAATCTATCCTAGGAGATACTGGGTGCAGACATTGAAACTGATCCCACATGGGGTGCCAGTCAGTCACAAGATTAGCCCCCCACACACACAAACACATAAACACACACACACACACACACACACACACACACACACACACACACACACACACACACACACACACACACACACACTGCATCTATGGAACATTCACTTCCAACATATCTTGGGACTTTGTAAGGAAACTGCAGCACTCAGCAAAAACCCATGTAGGCACAAGAAGAACATGAAGACACTACAGAGGAGGAACTTAGAAACACATGCATAGTTACACATTTAAACATACATACAGACAAGCATAAATAAAGCTAACAGAAGAAGACTAGTGCATATCTAGTTCACCAGACTTTTGTACGTAGCACCCATTAGGTGCCAATTTCTAATATCCATCCCACTTGAGCAACCTCTCCCTGTCCTTGAGTATCTTAGTGTGTATTTGTGCACACCCATTCAGAAAGCACATTCTACCAGTCCACGCTCCTTTCCATGAAGGAATATTCTCCATATTCATATCAGAGCTGAGAGCTATTTCCTGTGACCTATAAGCTGTTGCCTCATCTTTGCCTAAGTCCAAACACTTTAAATGAATTCACAAGGCGTTTTTAGGCATTATGGGCCTAGATCATAACACTTCTTCCTTTCACGCTTCTAAACAATATAGCCTTAGGTTCATTAGCACCTTCTCATACCAATAGCCTTAATTTATATATATATATATATATATATATATATATATATATATATGTGTGTGTGTGTGTGTGTGTGTGTGTGTACACACACACACCCGCAGTTGTCCCACTACAGTTAGCAGTGTACTCTTAGCACTGTTATGTATGTTGTGACCTCATCACTCACTCATATTGGGTTATTTTAACCTCCAGTAGAACTCACAGACTATATACTTACTTCAAAATACCTTGGTTTTGTGCTTACCACTTGTTTAGGCCCAATGGAAACTGTGGTTAAGTATTCTTATCTGTTAGAGACCATGTTACCTCATGCATGATACCTAGATACTCACAAGTGGAGTTTGCAGATATGCAAATCATGCTAAATAAGATAAACTAGCAGATCATAGTGTGTTACTAAGCCCCCCTCCCCCAAGTCTCCAGAAAATCACACAATATTCATATATATATGGGTTACTTTCTGTTCGCTGAACGTTCACTTCCTCAACACCAAGACCAGAACACTGACACTTCAGATCACCGATATTCGCAAAGCCAACATTTCCAGCACGGTAAGTAAACACTTGGCCATCCCGATGGAATGAACTACCTGAACAAAAACTAAATCCACCGATGTGAGGGGCTTCAGCACCCACACCCCCCCTTATTAAATATACCAACTCCGAGAACACATTACCATGGGGGTAAGGGGCAAAGTTCAAGTAAATGGCCAAGTGCTTACCTCGGGAAACGTCAGCTTTGCGAATGTCGGTGATCTGAAGTGTCGGTGTTCTGGTCTCAGTGAAATGTGTGTTGGGGAAGTGAACATAAGGCAAACTGAAGGTAACCCATATATATATATATATATATATATATATATATATATATATATATATATATATATATATATATATATATATATACACACACACACACACACACATATATATATATATATATATATATATATATATATATATATATCTTCTGGACAAACACCCCATAAGTAGGAAAGTTGTTATCCTAGGTGATTTTCCCTACCCAGTGACTGACTGGTGGACTTCTACCACCAATGCAGGATATGCACATAAACTCTTAGTTTCTATAAACAAAATCTCCCTTTACCAGAACCTTCTAGGGAAAATAATATACTTGATCTTGACTTAACAAAGTTACCATCTGTATGTACCATCCCCAAATTATCACCCCTCCCTGGTCAAATCAGACCACAAATTTGAAACCTTTCTATCAAAATCTCCAAAATATTTTTGCCATATTGCAGAGAAGATTCAGATTACCTGAATTATATAAAAAGTAAGTTGAATGATTGATTGGGTGCTCCTGTTGACTACCTTGAACTTTAGTCTGCACTTTACACCTTGTATGTATATGTATATTTACTTTTTTGTCTTGTTCTTAATTGCTGCATGTATGTCATTTGTCTTGTTCTTAATAGTTGTATGTATGTTGTTTATATAATTCATACTTGGAGAGTCACTGAAACCAGAGTTAAATTCCTTGTATGTGCGCATACTTGGCCAGTAAGTGTGATTCTGCTAGACAGTCCCAGCATCACATTTGGGAGTGTTGATTGGTCATTTTCAGTCAACTTTGGCAAAGTCTAAATCATGATAAGTTAGAACAAAACAAGTTTTGTTCATGGCTTTGACGTTTTGGTAAAATCTGCACAGTTGGGTCAAGAAAGGTATTTTGATAATGATTATTCACAACAACCAATTAATTTTAGAGTGCCATTTTTAAGGTGATGCAAGGGTGTAAGGGAAAACATCTGAAATTTCATTTAGCATAACCAAAAAAGTAACACTTTTTTCAGGTATTTTTTTACTAGCATGATTTAGTTTACAAAGACTGTTATGGCACTGGACAAGGTCATGCAATGTGGTGCATTATGTTGCTTCATTTGAGAATTTTGAGCATCAGAAAAATTCAAGGGAAGCAAGTACTTCAGCCAAAAATAAAAGCAATGGAAGATAAAGGCTGTGTACATAATAGTACAGAGTACAGACTATGTAGTTATTCCTGGGTGTTAGGCTTATGAATAATAGTTCTGATGATTTTATTAAATCTTACTATGAAAAATTAACTTTTTGTAGTGTATAGTTGATTAATGAAACCTACAATAAGTTAAATTTGATTTAGTTGAGAAGGGCTTTCCTACCATTTCATAGGGTGAAGGGTGAAGATTTTTGCCTGCAGTGATCTTTTTTACTAATGATTTTATTACCTAGCTTAGAAAGATTAACTGGTCTTCATGCTTATTTGATATGTTTTCATTATATGTTGTTTCTAACTGAAATATGTAGCAGTGCCTGTTCACCAGCATAAATGTTTTATCTTACTGAACATGGACTAATCTGTGATGTCCAGTTTACATTTATAACTCACAGCCCATGATCAGACATGAACAAATTACTCCTTTTTCCCCCCAAATTCCTCTCTCATAAAAAAAAAGAAAATTTAAAGTCCTCTCTCTTGATAACACAACCATTGAAGTAATTTCTCATAGTAAATTATTAAGGATGATAGTAGATGATAATCTTAACTTCCACCTGCATATACAAATTTGCATATTAACATCCACCTTCATACAAATTTGCATAAGCAAACCTCATCAAAAACTATGGATGCTTTATAGAGCCAAAAATTATGTCATTGGTGCAACTAAAACCATATTTTCCACTATAATCTGGTGGCCCCCAGCCATCAATAAACTCTACAACAGAAGGAAGAAACAGTTGCAGAAAAAAATGAAGTCACAAAACTGGAAAACCTCCCTTATCAGTCTCTACAAAAAGCTGAGATCCCTTATCAAATCCTCTAAAGCAACTATGAAGGCAGAATTGTGGCTGACACCAAAAACAACCACCAAGCCATCTATAGCTATATCAAAAACCTCAAAGGCAATACCCAGATTTGCTCTGAGTTATTGCACAATGGCACCTCCTATACTGAGCCAACAGATATAGCCAACATACTGGCTGACAGATTCAGAGACAACTTTACCCCCCCAAGGGCCCTATCACAATAACAGAAGAAAGCCTGGTACCCACCATTTCTGCGGCACAGGTAAAAGCTGCATTGTCCAAAGTCAAGAATACAGCATCCATGGGACCTTATAATATCCCTGGCTGCATCCTACATGAGCTACAAAACAAACTGGCACCACATCTGTGTGCCCTGTTCAATCACAGCCTTACCTCAGGCTATGTCCCTAATGAATGGCGCACTGCTACAGCCATCCCACTCCATAAATGGGGAGCAACTACAGACCCTGGGAACTATCGCCCCATTAGCCTGGTATGCAAAGCTATGGAGCGCATCATTATGGACCTGCTTAACAAAGATATAGGCAATCTCCAAACTCTTGACCCCACACAGTTTGGCTTTGTCAAGGGGAGATCCTGCCTGCTGAACCTGGTTGACTTCTTCGAGGCAGTCACCAAGGCTGTGGATGAGGGTAAGGCAGTGCATACAGCCTACATAGACCCGGCCAAGGCCTCTGATACCATTCCCCACTCAGCTACCATTGATAAACTCACCAAACTAGGCATCAATCCTTACATCACTAGGTGGGTTGCAAATTGGCTCACAGACAGGACCCACAGAGTGAAAGTTGCAGATTCCAAGTCAGACTGTCAACGAGTCATGAGTGGAGTCCCACAGGGCTTGGTACTGGGCCCTCTCCTGTTTGGCATCTACTTCTCAGAAGTCCAGGCCAACACAGAAAGACTTTGGCTGACCAAGTTTGCTGGTGACTGCAATCTAGGAGTCATTATCAACTCCCCAAGTGATACAGACATCCTACAAAAGGGCCTCTCTGAGACCAGTGACTGGTGTCAGAACCATGGCCTGAAGCTTAACCCCAAAAATGCCATGAATTATCACAGTGAAGGGAGCCCACTGAACACTGAAGGTGCCATAAGAGATCTGGACACCCAGGTCGACAGCCACCTCACCTTTGACCACCACATTGCCACTGTGGTCAGAAAGACCTTCTACGTGGCACATCTTATAACAAAAGGTTTTGCATCCAGGAAGAAAGATGTCATCCTCCCTTTCTACTCAGCCCTCATTAGACCAGTCATTGAATATAATGCCCCATTTGGCATGTACCTGACCAGACACCTATAACAGCTGGAGAGGCCACAAAAGTACCTCACAAAAAGGATTTTAGGCCTTAAACACATGTCCTACAAGGACAGACTCAAGAAACGTCAGCTGTTCTCAGTCTCTTATCGTCTACTTAGAGGTGATCTCTGCTTGACTTACAAAGCCATGTCCAACCCAGCCCTACTTGAAATGCTACACCTAAAGAAATCCCAATCCCCCCATGCCACACACTCCAGAGATCACAACCTCATTACCACAATTAATAGAACATGCTGGAGGGACAGGTTCATCTCCCAAAGACTGCCAATACTCTGGAAAAGCTTCCCATTCATGTCAAGCAGAGCACCTTGCTGACCCTGTTCAAGAGAAATCTTGATGAGTGGATGGGTAATAGAAAGTTCACTCCAGGAATCATTCCAGTTGCCCTATTGGATAGGGGCACTGTGAACTAACATCTGGTGGTACGGTGCCTGGGCAATGTTTTTGGGCTATGCTTATAAAGGCTCTAGGGCCATTAGCCTAGGACACACCTATGAACCTATGAACTTATCACCTCCCCACACTTCTTTATGCTGCTCCTGTCCTTACTATACTTCAGGCATCAAAAAAAATCAAAACTTGAACAATGCTACAACAAAGTTGCTAAATTTGCAGCAAATACTCATTTCAGAACCCACCACTGCATAGCACTAAGAAGCCTAAGTTGGTTACAGCTACCCCATCAACTAACATATCCACAGCTTCTTACCACCTATAACATTATACAGAATCCATCTGCTTGTTTGGTACTAAATAACATTCTACACAACTATACTCTTAGATTGTCATTATGATCCAATGAGCAAAAACTCCTGTCTGTCCACAAACCTATCAAATCTGCTTGGCATTGTATGCATTCATACCATGTTGCTAAGGCCTGCAACTCCTTACCTTTATCCATCAGGTCTATACCCTCCCTCCAGTCATTCAAAACCATTCTGAAAGATTTCCTAGCCAACAGTTGTCTCTGTTATTACTCAACACCAAGATAAACTATACCCTTAAATGTGAACAAGTACCTATGAATACCTTACATATCTTTCTTCTTCCTTCTTTACTCACTTCCTTACATCTATCATTTTCTCTCCCCTAGTTTTCTCTCTAAGTATACTATGAACCTGATTTTATCTCACTTCATATGGCAATTCCTTTTTGTGTTATACTAACTTACATTTCATTTCTCTATAAAATGGGTAACATTTCTCTAAATACTAAATCATTGTCATATAACTTGTATCTATTCTTAACCAATGTTTTCATCTTCTTCTTCTTCTTTCGGTTGCTCCCGTTAGGGGTCGCCACAGCGGATCAACTGTTTCCATTTCTTCCTGTCCTCTGCATCTTGCTCTGTCACACCAACCACCTGCATGTCCTCTCTCACCACATCCATAAACCTTATCTTAGGCCTTCCTCTTTTCCTGTTACCTGGCAGCTTCATCCTTAGCATCTTTTTCCCAATATACTCTGCATCCCTCCTCAGCACATGTCCAAACCAACGTAATCTTGCCTCTCTGGCTTTGTTTCCAAACTTTCCAACCTGGGCTGACCCTCTAATATACTTATTCCTAATCCTGTCCATCCTCGTCACATCCAGTGCAAATCTTAACATCTTCAACTCTGCCACGTCAAGCTCTGACTCCTGCCTTTTTGTCAATGCCACTGTCTTCAACCCATATAACAGCTGGTCTCACTACCCTCTTGTAGACCTTCCCTTTCACTCTTACTGGTACTCGTCTGTCACAAATAACTCTTGACACTCTTCTTCACCCACTCCATCCTGCCTGTACTCTCTTCTTCACCTCTCTTCCACACTCACCATTACTCTGAACTGTTGATCCCAAGTATTTAAACTCATCCACCTTCACCACCTCTACTCCCTGCATCCTCACCATTCCTCTATCCTCCCTCTCATTCACACACACATATTCTGTCTTAGTCCTGCTGACCTTCATTCCTCTTCTCTCTAGAGCATATCTCCACCTCTCCAGGGTCTCCTCCACCTGTCCCTACTCTCACTACAAATCACAATGTCATCTGCAAACACAATGTTTTCATATTATGTCTAATTTGCTAAAATTATTTAAAATGTAGATGTTTTTTGTATTGTTTTTAAAGATGGTAAAATTATTGTTCTTAAAATGTGTAGTAATACTTTGGAGCTTTCCCCTAATGCCTCCACTGAAAATGGGCTCCTACCCAGTTTGAATTTTACGGTAATTAAATGCCAGTATACAAACAAACAAACAAACAATTAAATGAATAGCTAGGTTATTCCCAAATATGCCTTGCTTCATTCCATCTCTCCAGTGAAATTAGTTTTTCCTTAAGGGTGATATCATGGCACCTGTTCTGGCATGTGGGTCATGTTCAGGAGTTTTTGTGGAGTTTCAGTATGGATCAAAATGATTTATTGAGAAAGTATATTCATCATCCAGTGCTGCTAAATCACATCTGACTCCTACAGTAACTCCACGGACAGCCTCCACAACTGCACAGTTTTCTAGGCAATGAGGGAATAGAAGCAGATTGCCAGACCTTTATTTTGTATCACATACATGCACATCAAAAACACGCCATCAATCCGTGGTGACCAATCTGCCTACAACATATTGTGGAAGGAAACCGGATTAGCAAAATAAAACCCATGTGAGCACAGGGCAGACATACAGACTCCATACAAAAGGAACTCCTGCCAAGAAATAAACTGGAAAACCTCCTAGTTTGAAGTGACAATGCAAATGACTGCATCACTGTACCACCCTGGGAGAATATTGGCCCCCTACAAATCTGTAATTATGCAATAAAAACATTTGCTTTAATTACCTAATCAGATGTCTGAGTTGTTAAACAGGGGATGCTGGCCTGTACTTGACGTAACACACTTCCCACAGTTATACGTTTGTTGGCTGTAGGGGGGGGGGGGGGGGGGTGGCCTCAAACCGAGCAGAACAAAAGGGGGCACCTGTTTTCGGTGAAACAATGAAAGTTGATTGGGCATGCCTAGATTAAATGAATATGGTAAACAGAGTGTAATACAGGCGTATTTAGATTAAATGAATACGGTGAACAGAGTGTAATACAGGCGTATTTAGATTAAATGAATACGGTGAACAGAGTGTAATACAGGCGTATTTAGATTAAATGAATATGGTAAACAGAGTGTAATACAGGCATATTTAGATTAAATGAATACGGTGAACAGAGTGTAATACATGAAAAGGGAAATGGGGAGAATTGTTCTCTAACTGGCTTCAAGTAACCAGGTTTGTTGACTTCAGGATTAATGTGTAGTATTGTAAAAGTGATTTAAAGAAAGGGGAAATGAGCTGTTTTACTCTCACAATATCATATATAGTATGCTTTTATGCAGTACTTTTTCACATCTGAAAATATTTTAATGAAATTAATCATGGTAAATAGATAAAATGCATCTACTAGCTGCTTGAAAATTAAGAGATTAGGATTAATAACAATACTGCTATTGCAGAATCGACAAGGATATAACTGGATTGGAGCGGTTACATGATAGATTTGAAAGATAGGAGTTTGGGAAACAATGGATGACAACAGCATGCACTGGGTTATATTACGATAACTGACCAGACAATGATTGCCCATTAGTGGGGCTACAATTGGTTTGATGATTTTGTTTAAATTTTATAAGAGTTTTATTTTACTATATACTAAAGAGAATAGGGTGTATCGATTTTATGTCATAACTTTGTGAGTTTAAGTATAGCGCAATTTAGTTATAAGATATGAGATAAACATGTCATGTCATGAAAGCAATTTTTAAATGTATTCCAGCCCTGTGTCTTGTTATAAGATTACCAAATTGTATTACTTATTTGAGGATGAGTTAGCAGTGAGAGTATGCACTGACACTGTGTTTGAAAGAGGTTAATAACGATATTTCCATAAAAAGAAAGGTAAATGTATAGTTTATTTATTTTACTTTTGTTGATCATAAGAGTCCAAGTAGGTTAAAAAAGTCATTTTTCATTGGAGGACTGGGGAGAAAAGCTCCAAACACAGTTTCTGTAAAAACAACACACAGTCAAAACTCCATCATCAGTATTTATTTATTTTATTTATTGACATGTGTTAACCGGGTTTGTCCAACTGGGCTTGTGGCCCATTTTCAGTGGAGACCCGAGGAGAAAAGCTCCAGTAATACATTTTAAAACAAGTACAATTTTAAACAATATTGATATAATAGCAGTTATAGCAAAATTATTCACATATGTTGGGTTACATGCATAAAGTTAAAGTTGCATTAAAAAGAAGCTAAGTAACAATTTTACATTGATATAGTTCAATAGGTCAACAATAAACATTTTTTGTTTGTATAAAATTGTGCAAATGCATAGTAGACACATTGGAGAGAGAGGTGTAATGTGGTACTAAGTATGGTCCTTTTGAGGGCACATAAAGGGAAGGAAGACTAGGTAGGGTCATGGCAAGGGCAGGTTCTGGAATTGAGAAAATAAGCTTTTAGTTCATTTTTAAAGTGTGAGGTGTTGGAGATTGAACGTAAGTCAAGGGGAAGTTTGTTCCAAGCATGGGCAAGGGAGCGTTTGTAGAGTAGTTTGCCTACTGACCTTTTTTGGTGGTAGATATCAAGTAATTGTTGGTTAGATGTACGGAGGGTCCGGGATGGGATGTAGATGGAGACTAAGGAAGATAGAGATGGACAGAAGGAGGGTTTATAAAGAATAGAGTGCAGCATATGAAATTGATAAGATAGCAGAAACTGGGGAAGTTCAAGCCATTGAAGAGAGTTTAAAGAAATGCAGTGGTGTGAGTTGTATGGGGAGTTAGTAATGAATATGGCTATTTTATGGTAAGTCTGTTGCAGTTTGTTTAGAGTGGAGGCCTGGATATTGGTAAGAACTGGGGTGGGTATAAGAGGGAGGGGAGGAGGAGTGCCTGGCCCAGGATAAGTCTAGATTCAGGGGTTAGGAATTTTTTGTTCTGATATAGCAGACCTAGTTTCTGGTTTGTTTTTTTTATACATTGGAGTATGTGTAGGTTGAATTTGAGTTCATCATCGATAATGACCCCTAGGAGTTTTGTGTGGGTGTCAGGTTGGATGTTTGTATTGTTAGAAGATGTAATAAAAAAGGAGGTTTTGTGATGAGAAAGAGAACGGGGAAGGAAAGGTAGGAGTTTGGTCTTTTTGGGATTTAGGATCAATAGGTTGTGAGAGAGCCATTGTTCAGTGGATAGTAGGGCCTGTTGGGTCAGGGAGTGTAGTTCAGGAATGTTATTTGAGATGGATATAAGTGTGGAGTCGTCGGCATACTGAATAAGGAAGGATTCTTTGCATGAGGTGTAAATATCATTGGTGAAGATGTTAAACAAAAGGGGTCCCAAGATGGGGCCTTGAGGAACACCAGTGGAGATGGGAAGGAAAGGTGAGGAGGATGAGAGCCATTTGATAATTGTTCCCTGCCAGATAGGTAACTATTAAACCGGGCAAGTGTGGAGGGGGATAGGTGGAGATTTGTGAGTTTGGATAGCAGTAGAGGATGAGAGACAGTATTGAAGGCTTTGGAGTGATCTAGGAAGAGACAGGAAATGAGTTTATTGTTGTCTAGAGCTTCTGCAATGATATGAGTGAAGGAGAGGAGGGCAGTGGTGGTGCTGTGGTGAGGATGAAATCCATGTTGGGTAGGGGTAAGTAAGTGGTGTGTGAGGAGGTGATTGAGAAGCTGTGAGTGAATACATTTTTCTAATATCTTGGAGAGGGGGGACAGAATGGCAATGGGTCGGTAGTTTGAGGGGTCAGTGGAGTTTCCACCTTTCTGAAGAGGGATAGTGAAGAAAGATTTCCAAAGGATGGGGACAGTTGATTCCAGAATAGATCAATTAATTAGCATAGATACAGGATAGGCAATTGAGTCAGCAGCAAGTTTGAGGAATGTAGGAGATAGATTGTCAGTGGAAGGAGAGCAGGGTTTTAGCTTGAGTAATAGAGATTTGATGTAATTAATGGGAACTGGCTCACAAGAAAACACAGTTGTGTTAGTGGGACTTGGAGAGGTGGGTGTTGAAGTAGAGTTTGGCTTAGACGTTACCAGATTTTGGATGGAAGAGATAAAGTGTTTATTCAGGAGGGTAGCTGTTTCCTGAGAGGAAGAGTTAGGGTATGGGGAGGGATTAGAGGGCTTTCCAGGATAGAGGATGTTGTTGAGAGTTGACCAAAGTTTTCGAGGATTGGATTTGTTGTTAAGCTGAGCAGAGCTATAGTATAACTTTTTGTCATTAGTTGTATGTTTTTTTTTTAGCAAGGTTCCTCAGTTGCCTGTACTTTTGAAGAAAAGGTGGTTGTTTAGTTTTAGTCCATGTTTTCCAAGCATGATCTCTTTGTTTCATAAGGGACCTTGTCTCTTTGGAGAGCCAGGGAGCATGGTTTGATTTTACTCTGATCTTCCTAGAGGGAGCTAAGGAGTTTAGAATATTCATGAAGATGCTATTGAAAGTGCTTACAGCATCGTTTAGGGGGAGGTGTTTTAGGATGGACCAATCTATGTTGTGGAGAACAGAGGTAAATTGGGATGAATTGAAAGTCGATAGTTTTCGACAGTCTTTGATAAGGTGGGGTTTAGAAATATGGGAGCAATGTCTTAAGATGGTGGTAGGGAGATGATCACTGAGGGAGTCAGGTAAGGTGGTGGGATTGTGGTATTGGTGGGGGGAATTGATAAGGATCCAGTCTATGATGGAGCTGGAAGTGGAATTTTTATGGAAGCGAGTGGGAGATGTTATAAGTTGGTGTAAGCAATGTAGGTGGATACTGAGTTGGGGGGGAGTCAGTTGTGAGTTTGGAACAATCAATGTTGATATCACCAAGGATAAGTGTCTCATATGGTATGTTGTGGGACAACCAGGATAGGATGTTTTCAAGAATGGGCAGATTGTTACCAGGAGGAAGGTAGATAGAGGCAATTGCAAGTTTTTTGTGGGGATTCAGATGGCAGTTAAGGATGATGATTTCAGCTGGGAGGAAGTCAGGAATTGGGGAAGGGTATGGTGAGAGGTTAAGAATGTTTGAGTAGAGGATGGCCATGCCACCACCTTTTTTTACAGGTCTATCAGATCGGAAGATATTATAACCTGGTGGGAGTATTTCACTATTTGAGATTTGTGGCTTGAGCCAGGTTTCAGATAGAGAGAGGATGTGAGGGGTATTGAGAGCTATCCATGAGTGCAGCTCAGTGACTTTATTTGCTAGACTCTGAATATTCAATGAGTAAATAGTTAAGTATTTGGATGGAGATGATTGTTGTGACTGAGGTTGGTGACTGTTAGAGGAGTAAGATGGGGGCAGTGTAGAGGTAGTTTTGGGGAGAGAAGAGGGGCCAGGGTTGGGATGGATATCTCCAGAACAAAGTAGGTTTTTAGTGAGGAGAGAGTGTGTAGTAGATGCTAGATAGAGTTTGTATAGTTTTGGCTTAGCTTTGTGGGAAGGTTTAAAAACCTGTATTATGGATAGTTTATATAGTCTTGAGGTAGAGGTAGTAAAGAGATTAGGGGAGATAGTAAAAGATGAAGTAGTTGGATATATGTTGTATGAGTCAGAAGTTGGTGAACATAGGCGTGGGTCAGGGAGATTGGATTGAAAGAATGAATGAAATTATGTTTAATGGTAAATGGATTTTAGCAACAATATTAAGTAAAATCAGATGGGGGTTATGGAAAAAGGAGTGGGGGTCTAATAGGGATTAGGGATGAAAATTTTGTATGATTGCAAAGGAAATGATGAATATGTATAAACAGATTTGTATATTTATATATTTATACATTTGTAAATATTTGTAAATATGTAAATATGTTGTAAACAAGATTTGTTTTTGTATATAAATGAAGGGCCCCTACTCTTTTTGATAGGTGCCGTGGGATGTTTTACATCCACCCGAGTTATCAACAATTCAAGCAGATGGGATCCTGGCTTAATGTCTTATCCAAAGGATGGAACATTCAAGAGTGCAGCACCCCCTTATGCTGCACTGAAGTGTCACCAATCAAAATACCTCATGTGGTAATAGAACCTGCAACTTGCAGCAAGTGTGCTACTTGATGCATCACTGACAGTATGTAATATAAAAATAGGGCATGTTAATGTGACAGATATGTATCTCCGAGGATCCCCATGCCCTGGAACAGGCTCCCCATCCATGTGATTTTGAATGGACTGTTCAGAGCTGTGCCACTGTGCATTGGTTATGACATTTTCTCACAATCTGATGACTTATCCTAGTTCTTTCTATACCAGGGAAGTACTGTTCTGTTGTACTGTAGAAATTTAGCAATTTAAAGAAACCAACAGAATTTTTGTGCATTTAAACTGCATATTTATTTATTCTTTTAGGTGATTTAGCCAGGTGTGAGAACCCATCTTAGAAAGTGTAGTAGATATTCTTGTATCATTAATTGTAGTAGATATTCTTGTATCATTAATTGCTGCTATTTCTGAGTGTCAAAACACTATTAGCTCTCCCACAGTTGTCTTCCAGTTGGTTCTTGTTGTTTATTTGCTGTTTATTGAGTAACCATATGCTGAATGGTGACCAATAAGTGCTTTATTTGTTTTTCCCTTTAGCCAGTCCCTAAACCTTCCTCCCTCTCCTGATCGATAGTCTGCCTGTTTTGCCCACAGTGCCCCATGTCAGCATTCGTTCACATGTTTATGCATGTTGCTGCTCTGATTTGCCCTCTTGTGCACCGGGAACAGTGGTATTACTCCAACCCCCCCTTAGCTTCCTTGTGAATTTGGCCAGTCAGTACTCCAAGCACTGGACAATATGGAGGTCCAGCAAACATGGTCCCCTTCCATCTTCAGCAACCCAGCACTTGGTACTCTAAGGCACTGCAGGAACTGCTTTATGCTCTCTGATAATGAGTCCTACTTAACTTGGGAAAACTCTGTCTGTGAGACGTCGGCTACCTAGCTAATGTAGAGGCATCCCACTCCTGAATAATAATACTGAGTAAGTGAGCATTACACAGTCACACCCTATCCTCAGCCACTACTACATTCTCAAACAGAGCACAGTGAAGACTAGATCTGTCCCTGTCCCTATACTTTATCTCTTATAGTCTTCTAAGGGATGATCTGTGCCTTGCTTACTGCATCATTAAAGACCCGCTAGTTCTTGACATCCTATATCACAGCAAGTCAAACAGCTCAGCAAACAGTAGAACCTGAGATTACACCTTCATCAACACATAAATATAGAGTGATGGGCAGATTCATCACCCATTGCCTCCCTCTGGAATAAATTTTCTCTGCTGATTAAGTAATGTGACTTTATGTCCTCCTTCAGAATTAGCCTGGATGTCTGGATGATTTATCCTCGGAGTAAGCGTCCTCATCCTGCTTGATGAATGAGGCAAAATCTGAGTGTGGGTATTGGCAAGGCACACATATTCATCAAACTAATACAGCCTTGAAACTCATATGAATCAAATAAAATGTCATATGTTGATGCTATAAAAATACTTTCTAAAGTCTTCCAGAACTTGTAAGAAGAGGCCTCGGTGGAAGACCCTTACCTAGTCCATACTCAGCTACAGCAAGTCACCAACAGCAAACTTTCTCCCAATCAAGTAATCATAAACTAGCTTAAAATAAATCAGTTGTTAGACACACAGATTCCCACTCACCAGGCTGACCAAGGACAGGGTTACTGCCAGCTGTGTTTTGAATGCCAGGATCTCAGACATTAAAAGATCATGCAATGCCCTTTCCCAAAATGAATATGACTATGAAATGGTAGTGGTTCATGTGAGATTGAATGACCTGGGGCACACCACACTGAGGGACATGCAGAGAAACATGTCTAAACTTTTTATGCATTTGACAGATGAATGTCAGACTCTTGTCCTGAGTAGGATCCTGCCCTCAGAGAAAATGATGCCTAGGTATAAAAAGAGTGGAACTGTATTCAATAATTGTCTAAATAGCTGGTGTCATTTCAAGGCGATTGAGTATGTTTCAATCTGGGATAAGATGATTGATAGTACAATTTGTTTTACAAGGGATGGCCTCATCTCTCATTCAGGTATTTCTGCATACTGGCAAAGCCTTTGCTGTCCCCCATAGTGTCTTTTTTCTATCTAATGGACGTGCCAACTTAAATTCATCTAATCATAAATTAGACCACATTAAGATGGCTCTTCTCAATAACAACTTGTCCACTCTTAAAGTGCTCCTGTATTTGGAGCACGTCTATATATGAAGTTATACAGACTAATTTTAAAGCTAAAGTAAACACTTCCATGCATACCTGGGTTTGATGGAAACTGTAGTAGCATCTCCATATTTGTCAAGAACAACATTTCATTAAGACTAATACCCATAGACCCACAAACTGAGCTCCTAGAACTTTGCTTTACCATGAACAAGACTAACTTCGAACATACAGTATGCTACTGAACCCCCTTCCATGTTCCCAGAGGATCATGGTAGATTCCTAAAAGTTTTAAAAGAAATTCCTATAATAGGTAATGCCACTATCCTAAGAGACTAAAACTATCCTGCAATAGACTGGCATGCCTATATCTCTAATAGGATGTGCCCAAATATTTTTTGGATGTGATAAATAGGAATTCCCTGGACCAAATAGTGAACCCACTAGTGACAAAATATTCTTGAAGTGGTCCTTACAAACATTACTTCTATTTCCAATCCAAAGACATGCATCTGGAGCATTTCTCCCCAGGCCTCTGCTGAAAATAAGCTCTGCCCTAGTTGGACTTTCCCGGTCAACAAAATGATAAATAAAACAATTAATAAATAAAATTGTTCCAATCCCCCCAGACACTCCATCAGTTAAGTTAGACCGTAAACTTATGACATTTATTCCCAGAGCCACTTTATCTCCTGTAACCAATTTCTCTGTTTTTAAAGATTTCAGAAGAGTGAATCGTATATAAACATATGACGAAATTTCTAAATTAATCCATGATGATACCACCATTGACCCCTGACACAGCTGCTAACTTCACCAAGGAGTTTTACGACCACAGTTAAATGTATAGCTAGAACTAAATACCATGGGTAATTTAAAAACAACCTCTCAGTGGTCAAGCAGCATAAATAAACTTTATAGCAAGAAAAAGTTTCTTAGACTGAAGAGTAAGCTTAGAAAGGCTAGCACTCCTCAGAATAAGGATAGATTAAAAAATATTACCAAGAAACTAAAGAACACTATAAGGACCAGTAATGCTTCCCATGATTGAAAATTCACATCTGAAGTGAAAGATAACTAGAATTCTTTCTTTAGCTATGACAGAAAACTATAAATAATACCCACCATTGCTCTAAATACAGGTGCATGGGTGTAGTGATGCTCCACCTATGGACCCTGGAAATTATAGACCTATCAGCCTTACTAATCTGATATGGAAAGCTATGATATCAAAAAATCTCATTACTCCTGACCCCCAATAATTTATTTTATTTTATTTTATTTGTTTTTACATTTGCTAACCAGGAAAGTCCGACTGGACACAGGTCCTTTTTCAGCGGAGGCCTAAGGAGAAAAGTTCCACATAAAACATACATGGTAAACAAAGATTTGAATATAGTATTTATAACATACAAAGTTTTAGACAGTAGCAAGTATACAATGTTTTACATAACATATTTAAAAATTATATGATATCAAGTTGTATTACAAGAAGCATGAATAAAAATTTACAGGAATGAAGGAGTCTAGCAACTGAAAATTAATTTACAATTAGTATTTCTTAGTCATCAGAGTTAGAAGACCTTAGTTTGAATAAGGTAGTGGCATAGAAACAGTAGTGAAATTCATTTGCCTTTGTCAGAGGGAGGTCATACCTGTTAATTCTTGTTAACTTCTTCAAGAAAGTCATACAAGCTGTGACAATGGTCATGTTTACATAGCTTATCTCAATCTGGCCAAAGGATTCAATGCCATAGATCATGCCAGAATTGTATGAAAACTGTCAGCCTTAAACATAACTCTTTATGTGGTAAGAAGGATAGCCAACTGCCTGATAGACAGAATCCACATAGTTCTT
The DNA here is from genome assembly GCF_019279795.1 of Protopterus annectens. Classification (NCBI taxonomy): domain Eukaryota; kingdom Metazoa; phylum Chordata; order Ceratodontiformes; family Protopteridae; genus Protopterus; species Protopterus annectens. Next base: position 1,579,170,497 of record NC_056729.1, read on the forward strand.
GTGGCAGGTGCCTTTTTGCCATTTCAAATAGTGTTAAGGTAGCCAGTGCAGATCCCCAGTGGTCTCTCCTGGCTCCTTGTTTGCAAAGCATGGATTTCTCTAATCTCAAAATGAATAGCCAGAATCTCTAGTTAACCATATTTGCAGACAAATGCAAACTGTGTGTAAATGTCAAGAGTCAAGACCTCGTTAGATAGCTGTACCCTAGTTAATATCTGGTGAATGGATAATGGGCTTAAATTGAACTAAAAAAAAGTATAGTATTTTCTGTTTCTGAAGGCATACATTGCCCACAACATACAGTATAGATAACTGTCCCCTTACTACATGAGCCCAGGCTCTTTGGTTAATTGCTCCCTTTCCTTTGACCATAACATTGCAACTGTAGTCAGGAAATTCTTTTGCTTGGCACAACTAACAGCCAAATGTATTTTATCTAGATTAGAAGATCATAGTAGGATCATGAGAGGTTACTAGCCTATTGACCCGGAGGTCATTTCAAGCTTAGCTGTTTCATCCCAAAGTAATACCATAGCTACTCTAGTCAATACCCAGGATTGTATTTAGTAATGAATGCCCATGTCCTCTGTAAATGACACTGATTAGATCCATTATAGAATTCAGTGCATAAAGAATTAAGAACTTTTCCTAAGCCATTGGTTAATAGTCCATGGAGGAAAGTTTAGAATTTGATTGATACCCTCCAGATGGAACCAAACTCTTAATAACTATCATAGTTTATATATTAACTTATTATTTAACTACAAATATTTTTATCTGAATCCTTTTTGTCAGGCTGAATGTATATACTGTAAATAGTTATTGAATGTTATGAATGTATTAAATTATTGTATTATTTCATCAAAATAAAAATCATTTGAGTAAAAAAAAAGGGGGGGTGTGGCCAAGATGGGCTCTGAGTAGCAGCAGATTCAACAGCTCCACTAAGGAAATATTATTCTGACAGGAATTCTGCCTTCAAACTAAACATTGAAAATACTTTTATACATGATTTGAAAGAACTTAATTTCATCTGCAATAATATCTAGTTAAAAACAAAAAAAAAGGCAGATTTTCCTGTCAAATTATCCCTGGATAACTTCTCCTCATCTGAAGAAATTCATCATGAGCTTCACTAAATCCAGTAACCAGGATTCCAGCTTCAAAAGAGAGATTCAGACTTTGATAGCAAATATACAGGATCTTACCACAAAAATTGATAAGCTGGATACTAAAATAGATAATTTCAAGGAGAAGACTACCAAACAAATGGATTTACTCCATCAAGACTTACTACAACAAAAAACTCTAATAACAGGTATTGAAGAGGCTCTGAATGATATGGATGGGAGAATTACTGAAAACGAAAATAATGTGGAATTCCTACTCAAACAGAACACTCTTCTACAAAATAAGTTAGATGATCTAGAAAACAGATCTAGACGCAACAACCTAAGAATATCTGGACTACCAGAAGGCATTGAAGGGAACAATATGATTAACTTTCTCACCACTTGGTTACCTAAAACTCTTGATCTCACTGAAGCTATGTCCATTGATATTGAGAGGGCACATCGTTCCCTTGCTACAGTGGATACAGCTAGCAAAAAGCAAACTAGATCTATCATTGTCAAATTCCTCTCATATTCTGATAAGATATTAGTGTTAAAAACTGCATGGTCCAAGGCACCAATTAAATTAAATGAAGCAACAATACGTTTTGACAATGATTATTCATCTGCAGTTATAGCAGAAAGAAAAATATTCTTACCTTTGATAAAGGAACTGAAGAAAGCACAGGTGAAAACATACCTTTTGTTCCCTGCAAAGCTGAAGATATTTTCATCGGAAGGTCCCAAAATATTTGAAGACTTGGAATCAGCTCTGAACTATGTAAAAGTCCATACGATCTTGGAAAAAATAGAAGAGATGGAATGGGCTAATCCCACGCTTAAGAGAATGGCATCTAATCCCAATTGGAAGACTTCAGAGAAACAAAAAAGACTAAGAAACAAGTGACTTAAATATTTATGTTTGCAGTTTGTTATGTTTCTGGAAACATTGTCACTGTGTTAATTACTTGTTGATATTTTCACTTACAAGGTAAGCCTGCTTTTTCTTTTTTCCATCCCATTCACATATAACCTTAAGTATACACATAATTTCATTTTTTACTTAAACTGAGCTAAAAGTTTATACTAATGGTAAATATATAGTCATGGGTATTGTTATAAAGTTATTTTAAGATTGAAGGGTAAACAAATGGAGTCACTGTATTAGTAAATTAATTACTTCTCATATATAAACATTCTAGATTCCCTCTATAATCTCTAATTCATTTAAACTAATTACAGTCAGATCAATTCAATATACATAGATATAAGTAAATAAAAGTTGACTACACAATCATTTGTCATTCTATGTTATTCACACTGAACACTCGTTTTTATTTTATAGTTTATACCTTAAGAATCAATTTAAAACTTTTATATATGTTAAATTCATATGGTGATAATATGATTTGATAACTTTTCAACATTCTGCTAAGACTCATAAGTGAACTCTCTTACAATTTTATATATATATATATATATATATATATATATATATATATATATATATATATATTTTTTTTTTTTTTTTCATGTGAATGTAAATGGATTAATGGGGCTGTGTTATTTATTTAAAATGCTTTCTGCTACATCTGAAGCTGTGTGGTACTGTTTGGTTCTAATGGGTAGCTCAAACTCTTGCTGTGCATGTGAGCAGGCTATGGGAAGCTTACCGATGTCACACACATGAACTTTCCCTATACTTATTGAATACAGCTACATACTTGTTATTTTTGATGTTTTTTTCGTATAAAATGACGAAAAACAACTTCCAGAGACTCTGTGAAGCTCAAGCTTGTTGTCCACGAGCTTATTTCTTCTTAAACTGCCTTATTTTCACTAAAAACCCTCTCTACATTCTCGAATGAGCTCCACGAAATCATGAAGCATTTTGATGATGTCAGAGCTAGTCGACCAGCCTAACCAGGAAGTCACTACATGTAATTTTGTCGGAAAAACCCACAGAAATGTTGGAAATGGATGTAATTACTATAAAAATGCATTTTTAAGCCTGCTTAATACATCATTTAGACAAATTTTGATTCTTAAGAAAGGAACCTTCAACTAAGTCATTCTTATTCACGTCTATGGTAAATTCAAGGGGAAATAAAAAAAAAAAAAAAAAAAAAAGGGAAAAATAAGTGTGCATTTACTTGAACTAATGTATGCCAAGTTATTTATAAAGCTGTGCCTTGCTTAATATGATAAATCAGTTTTATTATAAATCATAACTAATTTTTCATTCAGAGGCTGACAGCTGGTTGGAAAATAGCATGAGTTAAATTAAGTTTACTTAAGACATGATAACATATTCTAACATAGGTGCTTATACTGTCATTTGACCTTTCACTTTAAAGATATTCATATTGATATGTTTTGATTACTATACCAACATATAGCATGTGTGTTAAAATGGCTAGTAGTTACTTTAATTGACATTTTTCACTATCAGAATGCTGCTTTTCCTAAACTTCAGACTCCTTTCTTTTGAATGCTACCTAGAATAATATGTAATAACAATGAATTTATATGCTAACTTGGTTTAATTCCACAGAAGGGGCATGTGTTCTGTTGATGACAGCAAAGAGTATTAACTAATCAACTATTATATTATATGATTCAGCAGAAGTTAAAATGCCTTGTTTTTTTTCCCCCTCTCTCAACAAGTATAGAGAATGACTTTATTGATAGAGCATTTTTTCAAATGTTATATTATTCTAAGACATACTTAGTTATATAATTTACATGAAATATACTTATGGTATTAGCAATACCAGACGAGTTACATTGAATATAACTCTGTTTTACCAGTTTTACGGAATATATAATCATATATAGAGTTACTACTTCATCTGTTTAATTTTTATATACAATGAAGATTATGTCTTGTTGCTGCTGTCTAAAGGTCAAATTCGAATGACAGATTGGTTTAAGCAATACCTGACAAGTTACACTGATTATACTATGCTTTACTTGTGTTACCGGATGAGTCACACTGATTACAGATCTGCTTCACTTGTTTAATGAATATGTAAATATATATAGAGTTACTATTTTATCTATCTCACATCTATGTATAGTGGAGGCTGTGTTTTGCTGCTGCTGTGTAGGGGTTTGATCCGAGTGACAGATGTCACTGGGACAAAGAGTTTACAACTCCAGGCAGGTAGCTACCCCATTTTTTCATAACATATACACTACATTTAATTTTCTTAATAGGTTTTTCCTGACATCCATCATAATTCAAATATATATAATTGTAAGTTGCAAGAATGGTATAACACATACTGTGTATCTCATACTAACAGACAAAGACTATAATTTACATAACAAATATTTTGGAGAGGATTATATAAAATATATTCAAGATAACACACAAATCACAAGAATCCCTTACTCATTTATAAAGCTATCATGACCACACTAAATGGTTTATCAATCAACATAAATGGTCTGAATAACCCTATTAAAAGAGGAAGTTTATTTAAATACTTAACTATATACTAACCAAACATAGTATTTTTACAAGAAACACATCTTTTAAAAGAAAATATTAACTTTTTAAATACTAATAAATATATAGTTATTGCCAGTTCTGAACATTCTAAAAAGAAAAGAGGAGTAGCAATTCTCTGGAACAGAATTCTCCCTTTATCTAGAATTATTAAATCTTATCAAGACAATAAAGGGATGCTTTGCCTGGTGACAATTTAAATAAATACAAAACTTTTCACTTTAGTAAATAACTATTGGTTACCGGGCATTGGAACCAGTACCATTAAACAACAATTGAACCAAACTGTATCTCATTGTGAGGGTAATATTATTATGGCAGGGGACTTTAATTGTGTTTTACATTAAAAGGACTCTAGCACTTCAGGGAAAAGGAAGATAACCTCACAAGCTAAACAACTAATACAATTTATGGATACATATCATTTAAAAGATATACATGACTATACAGACTTGAGCTCACCTTAATTTACTTCTATTCTAATAGATTCAAATCATACTCTAGAATAAATAGGGTAGTTATATCCACGCAAATAATAAATGATTTAATAAACACCAGGATTGTGTCTTGCCCTATTTCAGATCATAATACAATTATATTTGAGCTTAATTTAAATGATACCCCAATGACTCATATAAGAAGAATACCTGCATATATAACTCAATTAAAATAATTTGAAACATTTTTTGAAGAAGAAACAAAAAATTTTATAAAAACCAATCTAACTTCTAACTCTCGTGACATTTATGTATGGGATGCATTAAAAGCTTATTTATACGGACAAATAAATAAATGGTACTATAACGAAAGGAAGTCCTGGGATGAAGATTTAAAAAAAATGCAAGACAAACTAGATAGATTACACCTCAAAGTTAATGACAACTTCACTCCTAAAAATATCAGAGATTAAATAAATAAAACTAAGGAGGAATATAGTGCAATCTTACATCGTAAGACTATGATTTCCTTAGAGAAATTTAAATTCCTAGCCTATTCAGTAAACCCGAAACATTTAACCAACCTTGCAAATAAAACAAAAAGAATCAACAAACATAATCATATTAAAGAAATATACTCATCAAGAAAAAAGAAAAAAGTTTATAATATACATGACATAATAGATGAATTTAGACATAATTTTCACATGATTAATCAAACTTCTCAGATCATTCAACCAATAGATAAAATAAAAGAATACATTAAAAATAACTTGTATGCCAAACTCAACAAACAACAGTCCGAAATTATAGACAAACAGATCTCCTTAGCAGACATACAAACTCAAATTAATAAACTTAAACAGAACAAAGCACCAGGCAATGATTGTATCATTCCTGAATTGTATGAAGTGATGCCTAATACAGCTATTTCTTTACTACATAACATATTTCTTATAGCCCAGAATGACATTATTTTGCCTCTATCTTGGAAATATACCTTTATTTCACCCATTTTAAAATCTAGTAAAGATCCTAAATTATGTACCTCATATAGACCCATGACTCATTTAAATATTGACTACAAAATGTTTATGAATGTATATGCTGACAGATTAAAGCATTTTTTACCCCAGTTAATATGACCAAACAGGCTTAGGAACTAATAGAAGTACATATGATAACATCAAACGGTCTCTTATTTTAATTGATTATTCACACAGAAAGAAAAAAAACTTGTCTCTGGTTAGTCTTGACATTAATTCAGCATTTGACTCAATACATTGGAACTATCTATTCATATTATTACAATGTTTAAACTTTTCAGATAATTTTATTAATCTACTATTACACCTTTATAAAGACACTCTGGCTTATATCAAAATTGGATCATACACATCGACTCAAATACCCATCACTAAGGGAACAAAGCAAGGCTGCCCCCTATCTCCCTTATTGTTTACTCTTATAGTGGAACCATGGTCTAATGATATACAAGGAAATAAAAACATAGAAGGTTTAGAAATAAGTGATTAAATAACCTCTAAAATTCAGTTATTTGCTGATGATGTGCTCATCACTACTAAATGAGATAATTCCTCCAGAACAGCCTTATTTGAAGCTGTTAACACATTTCAAAATATATCTGGAATGAAATTCAGTGATAATAAAACTAAGATCTTAACTGTCTATTCAAACCATAATAAGAGAAACATTAACATAGATACAAACAAATACATCACAGATCAAATTATATATTTAGGTATCATTCTTGCTAAAGATATTAAATTAAGTACAAAACTAAATTATAATACATGTTATGTAAACATTCAAACTTTATTAAAGAAATGGAATACAATTATATTTACAATTGAGGAAAGGTTAACTATCATTAAAATGATAATCCTTCCTAAAATTCTCTATATTATACAATCTATTTTAATACTTCCCAATAAAGTTTTCATTAACAAGATCAATTCCCTGCTATTAAAGTTTTTTTGGTTTCCCAGGAAACCTAGAATAGCACTCAAATATCACCTTTATAAATCAGATTTACCTGTCTGTTGAAGTATAACTGAGTTACTATTAGTGATAAGGGCAACTCATGCCTGGGAATAAGCACATGACATAAGTGGTTGGTGGTGGGCACTCTGTGTGTGTGTGTGTGTGTGTGTGTGTGTGTGTGTGTGTGTGTGTGTGTGTGTGTGTATCTTTGCACATGTGCGACTGTTGAGAATGATAAATCATCACTGTCGCCATCTTCACGTACAATGGAAGGTAAAAGAACTCCTGCTGTACACAGTGTGTGTGTGTGTGTGTGTGTGTGTGTGTGTGTGTGTGTGTGTGTGTGTGTGTGTGTGTGTGTGTGTGTGTGTGTGTGTGTGTGTGTATCATGATACGGAGTTATGGAGTTATGAAATGGATGTCACATGCTATTGTAGGGAAAATGTGAGAGAACATGTGCAGCCATGTTTTGCCAGTGTAGGTTCCAGATCTTCATAGTTAAGAGAGTATAACAGAAATATGAAGGTCATCCTAACAAGGAACAATTCAGTGATGATGCTCACTTCCTTCTCTTGACCTCCATTCAGAGAAACAGCCCAACATCCCAGGTACTTTTTCATCTATGTAACTGTACCACAGTGGAGTATAGACAAATTAGTAACTGCATGCAAAGCAAACAGAATGTGAGTCAATGCTTTATTCAAGTAGCCGAAAGTTATATTGCCAACTGCACAAAAAAACCTCGCTGGCAGAGACAGGGGAAGGTGTAAGCTGACTAGCAGCCTCCGATTAAATGTTAAGTGCAAATGAACCTAGTCAGATCTTAGTATCATGTTATTTATTATTTTTTTGCTTAATGGCATTTCATAATTAAATGTTCTATACCCTTCTGTAGCACAGACTACTGCATTGGGTTACTCCTTTTCTCTTAAACATATAATAGCTCCTTTCTGGATAGCTTGCCGTGATCATATAGTGCTTAGTAGCATGTGTTTTGGATGGAGCAGTGGTGCAGCGGTTTGCATTGTCACCTCACAGCATGAGGTTCTCTGGTTCGTTTCTCGGCTTGGATGCCTTCTGTGCAGAGTCTGCATGTCCTCCCTGCATTCATGTGGGTTTCTTCCAGGTGCTGCTGTTTCCTCACACATTACACAGACATGCATCTGGAGTGTTTCTCCCCAAGCCTCCACTGAAAATTAGCTTGTTCCAAGTCTGAAAATTAGCTTGTTCCAAGTCGGACTTTCCCGGTAAACAAATGTTAAAATAAAATAAAATAAAAATAAATAAATATGCCATTACAGCTTGGTAAAAGAATCATATTTCCATCTGTCTGAAAGACTCTGTTTAATATATATAAATATTCTTTATGGCCATAATGTTAAATGACCTTCCTCAAATGAAACACAACACAAAACAATTACTGCTTACCTGTACACAGAACCTCAAAATCACCATTTGAAGTATGTAACACCATATGCAAACAAGGATGACAACAGCAGCATTCATTTTCTCATGCAAACAAGGAAGCGATCACAGCAGTATTCGTTTCCTTTAAAATCAGTGAAGAAGGCAGAATTTAGTCATCTTCTGGGATAACATCAGCTCAGTCAATTCTTCACTGCCATATGCAAGCTCAATCACAAAAAGTCTTACTCAAAAGTGGTTAGTTATGTCAACTGAGTTAAACAAAACCTGGGAAATGTAGTCATTAATAGCATGTGTTTATCATAAAACAGTCATTTACATAAGCTGTTCTGTTAAGCATACCTTAAAATAAATAACCAATGAATAACCTGCTTTATAACTGAGTTGATGTCATCGTTATTTTAGTAATCATCATCATCATCATAAGTCACTCATTTTACAACCAGACACTGCTCATTATGTTGTCTGAAAAGGGTCATATTTGTTTCATATGTGTGTGTTTGTGTCTGTGTGTACACATATGCACAAATGTGTGTTGTTTGGCAAACATAACTCAGGCAAAACAATATTGTAATGGTGAAAAACTGAAACAGCAGAGCAGAGGAGACAAATATTGCATGATATAAGGTTTGGCTGCACTAAGCAGAAGTAAAGAAAAAGTAACAATCAGAAAATATTTATGCAGCAAGTCACTATAATAGTAATTTATTTATTTTACATTTATTAAGTAAGCAAGCTGGTCCCTGAACCCTTTTAAGTCATAACCTGAGCCACAGAGGCAACAGCTGGGATTCCTGAACAGCTTGCATACTATATAAAGCTATACAAATGGCTTTATGTTGCATGCAAAAAAGGTCATGGTTTACAGACCCCTTGCTGTTCAGTAAAACAGTCTTGTGCTACTCATGCCCAGTATTGTGACCTGTGTAAATCAGGCCACTGCACATTCCTGTGCACTACTCTGCAAGGATTATTGCATAGTAAGGTGATTCACTGATGTCATTAATACAAAAGGCAGATGGATGGAAGTGTGCAAAATGCCTAAATCTATGTGGCAAGTCAATTGCATGCTGCCATGAATTTCAATGGAAGAAACTGGGAAAAGAGCTTAACAGCTTTGCCGTGCTCAGATTGTTGATTCAGCTAAGTAGTGCCAGTGCAGTGCGTGCATGTATGCAAGTGTGTGCGTGTGTGTGTGTGTGTGTGCGTGTGCGTGTGCGTGTGTGCGTGTGCGTGTGTGTGTGTGTGTGCGTGCGTGTGTGTGCGTGCGTGTGTGTGTGTGTGTGTGTGTGTGTGTGTGTGTGTGTGTGTGTGTGTGTGTGTTTGTGTGTGTTTGTGTGTGTGTGCGTGTGTGTGTGCGTGTGTGTGTGTGTGTGTGTGTGAGCATTAGTATGATTGTATGTGCTTGAGTGCTTATTTTCTCAGCACGCATGTTTGTGCCTGCATGTTGGTACCTACTCTCTGAAGTGATCTGGAGATTGTGGATGTACAGTATACTAGCACTATACATGTTTGTGTCTTTGTATTTATATATATGCATGTGTGTGTGTGTGTGTGTGTTTCTGTACATATCTGAAGGTGTGTGCAAGTCTGGATATGCCTGTGTGTTGTTTTTGTAGGTATCTGTGCCTACTTACTAGCACAGAATAGTAGGGCACTTGGCTGACCAGTTATCCTAGCTGCTCGGATGAATAATTCATAGTCATGCAGATATTGTTAATGAGATCTTTGACAATGTGTTCTATACACAACTATGGACTGCATTAAAATAGTAAAGTGAAATTTGCCCTTTCTGAGCAGGGGTTGTGCCTCTGAGTAGAATGACTATGGATTCCTTGGAGTGACAAGTAAATATAATTGGTGATGTAAAAAACGGTGAAGAAAACAAAAAGTATGAAGATTTGTCCGACAGCTTACACATCTATAATGTTGCAAATTGGAATAGTTTGCATAATAAACAGTAATATAAGCCTGCAAAAGGGCCAGTTATATAGAAAATGTAGCTATATACTTAGTAACTTACTATAGGAAAACAATACCATAATGATCGGACTACAGAGACAACTGTCTATAGCTCAGCTTACTAGAAGGAAAGGTTATATAACAGTTATACATTTATTGTCAATGCAATATTTACTTACAAACTGGTGAGTGCACAGAAATGCATCTGAATTGGTGAGGCACTAAATATTAACGCAGATATAATTTAATGTAGATCATGGCTTCATGGATGGTGGCCTGCAGTGGCAGGATCTCACTATTATAAGGAATAAAACTGTTTCTTTAGTAAACAAAGCCTAGGACAAACCAGCATGCTTTAACTGTATTCACATAATTTATGGAATTTATTCTCGTTGTAAAATTAGGTTTAGATGACAGCTCCACCAAGATGTTAAAAGATTTTCTCACCGAAAAGTGCTTTTTAGTCTCTTTAATCCAAACCCAAGAGTGCCACTTATTTAAGACATTATTTAAGTATCTTTTTTCTGTGTTTCTTATCTGCACTTGGTTCTATGGTCTCTCTTCACACCATTTTGTCTGTCTATGAAATTTCACAGTATTTTCTAGGGTACTTGTTGCAGCATCTGCCAGTTCATAAGGATACTATGTAAGTCAGTGAGTGGGAGATGGAAAGAGTAAATACTCTTGTACAGCCATAACAAAATCAACTGACTCACTATTTCCATATATATATATATATATATATATATATATATATATATATATATATATATATATATATATATATAGGGTCGGTTCCCCTTCAAAACACTGAAAACACATAACATCTAATTTCAAAACTGCAAGACCATAAGATCAAAAATGCATAACATCTAAAACACATAATATCGAATCTCACAACATCGCAAATGCATACAATTTAGTTGTATATCATAAAACATGTAAATGGTGTTGTTTATTTTGTTAATCTGTATATAGTGTTTATTATGCCCTCTGTACATGTTTTTAGGCCATACAGGTAAGTGATTTACACTTTATGTGTACATTGTTTATGGTGATCGTGATGCAGTGGGGTTAGGAAATTTAACTTTTTCCCACTGTAGTGCAGTCTCGGAGATGGTATAATTAAATTACAGGGGGGTAGGGGTGCAGGGGCTTGCCCCCTGCAGAAACATAGTAAAATGTTTGTGGGATGTTATTTATACTTGCTTTGTAGTGTTCGATGTTGTGAGATTCGATGTTATGAGTTCTAGATGTTATGTATTTTCGATCTAATGGTCTCGCTGTTTTAAAATTAGATGTTATGGGTTTTCGACGTTTTGAAGGGGAACCATATGGTCAGGTAGAGAAAAGGACCTAGGAATAGAGATAATGAAGGGAAGCACTGTGTTCTTCAGGTTTGCACAGCAGAAGGTGAAAACTATAAAAGAAAAGGGGACTGTGTTCACTGACGTATTTGGGTAGGATGGAACTCAGAATGAGTTTTCTGCCGCAGTATTCAGTGAAGAGAGGAAAGGAAGGGTGTCAGCATGGAAATGCAGTACTGGTAAGGCTTTTGAGCAGATAAAGATAAAATCAAAGGTACATTGAAGAAAGATCTACTAGGACTGAGGGAAGATAAAGCACAAGAACTTGAGAGGCTACCTCCAGGGATACTCTAAAAGCAGCATCTATAGATGCAGATTATCATGGCTATCAATGGATTTATCCTGAAAGTGGGAGTACTAAAGGCCTGGAGCTGTACCACTGTGTTTCTACTACATGAGGGAAGGCCCAGAGGCATGCCATGGAACTATAATCCAAGTTGCCAAACCTCTGCAATAAGGAAATTCATGGAGAAATGTTGAGGAGAATGGCAAATAAGATTCTGGAGAATGATAACATTCATTGCAGTACCCAACATGGGTTTATAGACAACAGATTCTGTCAAACCAATTAATCCAGTTTTATGACAAGGCAATGCAACTGATGCATTCACAATGGGCTTCAATAAAACTTTTGACCTTACACCGGCAGGAGGCTGGTGAGTAAGCTAAAGGTAAGAAGTGTCTGGAAGAAGATGCATTTTTGGTTTTGGTTAAAGTAATTGTTGGAATACAGAAGACAAGTAGGAGTACTGAGGGGACAAATGTCAGCAGAGAGGATAGTTTATATCACAGGGGTGGGTTGAGCGGCCTCCATTATACAGTGTGCACATAATATTTAGAATGCAGAAAAAGACTGAGAGTTGACATGAAGTTTGGGGCAGTTGTGTAAGTAAGAGGAATTAATTTAAAAAGTATCTAGGTAGACTGAAAGTATGATCAGAAAGATAAAAAAAAAACTTCATCATAGGGAAGTGCAGAGCACTACATCTGAGGAAGAGTAACCCATGGAGATCATATACATTTCAGCAGAGGTTCAACTCCATCAGACAGGACTGAAGTGATAGTCACAATAACAATGGGCCACCAAGAACAGTGTGAAAGGGCAACAGCAACAAAAAAGCTATAGTTTATTTCCTATGTAAAGAGGACTGTGATTGTACCCAAAACTGGAATACTCTGCCCAGTCCTAGAAGCCTTACAGAAAGAGAGAAATAGAGCTAATTGAGGCAGTGGACAGAAAAAACAATACGACAATGAGGGATGTAAAAGTGGTACCCTACAAAGAATGACTCTAAAGAGTAAGACTATACTCTGTCAAAAAAGAGGCCAAAAAGAGATGCACAAGGTAACTGCAAGGGAATAGAAATAAGATGAGGTAAGGCAGAGAGGTAGGTCACACTTTCCAGCTGAAAGAACCCAGATTTACTTGGACATGAGAAAATAGTTTTTTACATGAAGGGATATGGGTAGATAGAGTAAGCTCCTTAATAGGTGGTGCAAACTTAAAACAGTGGTTGCCTTCAAAAGGGCATGGGATAGGTGAATCAAAATTAAAGGTTGAAGGAAGCACTGCTGCAATGTGCAATTATGAAAAGCTAGGCAGGCTAGAAGGAGTAGAATGTCTCCGTCTGCGAGATACATTTATGTATGTGTGCGTGTATACATACATAGCCTGGGGGAACCAGAACCAGTCAGAAAAGGTATTTAACTTTATTAATTACAGCATTACAAAGTATTTTAACTTGATTGTTAGATTGATGTACATGCAGCGTTCTAGACAGAGTTATAAACCATATTGAAGGCTCAGCAATCAGTTGCAGTCTTGATTTTTTTGAAGTCTGCAGCTGGTCTCACAGATAGCTATAACTGATTTCACCAGACTTTCTCAACACCAAAAAGTATTTTTTATACATGTTAAAATTGTCTGTTCCCACCATCAAGTTGTTATTTCTTACAGCATGTGGAAATGGTTCATAAACTAAGTCCTAAAATACTCACTAAGCCTTCAGTTTTGGTACATTCGTAGACCAATAGCATAACTGAACTGCTTATATCTTGTTATGAACAATTTTAATCTTTCCAGTCTTTCTTACTAGTTTGTTATTAATATGTCAGCCATCTCTTAATGAGATGCTTTGAATACGTTTCACTTTTTTACCTTACTGAAGCTATATATACAAAATGGCAAACCATACTCTATATGCAATTTTACATTTTACCTCAACAGACTTAGTGTAATATCTGCATGCATTAATGTGATTGAACAGAATATATCACACTTCATTGAGAAGCATTTCCTGATTACTGCATTCACTTGTACTATATGTAGTGCTTATCTCCTAACACCCCGAAATCTTTAGCAACTGCAACAGCTTGTAAAATATGATAAGTAATGGAGTACTGATATTTCTTATTGTGCTTAATGCAGTATAGAAAAAGTCCAGCTTTTTGAACTCAACAATATTGTTTAATGTTATCAACTGAACATTGTAGATAATTCTGTAAGTGTTTTTCCACCTTTGTGTTGTTCTCACTACCTGTATTTTGAAATCTTCTGCAGATTTACTTGTCCACACACTGTTGGGCAAGGGAAGGCTGACATAACTATACTGAACAGGCCAAAAGGTCCTGGGCTGACTTGCAGAACTGGATCAAGCTCAATCACTAGGCAGCTGATAGGGTCATGTGCTAGCATGGGGTGCAGACCTCTAAAGTGTGCTGCTTTCTGTAGTACAAACCAGTTTTAAAGCTCAGATTCAAACTTGTACCACTTTTACAAGTTTAACCACTACAGCCTGATTCAGGACTGATGTACTATCTGTCCTCGCCCCCATTTATAGTTCTGTGTTCCTAATTCAGGAGTGATTGTGCGGTGAAAAGAAGGCTCATGTTTGAAAATAGCATGGGTCTGAGGAAGCCTAGCAGAATGAGAGGAGTGCAGCTTGTGAGTAGAGCAATGACACATATACCTGTCACACACAAAATTATACCATGCATCCAAAATTAGGGGGAAAAAGGTACACGTAAATTTAACTAGTTAGAAACTGAAACCAATACCTGTAAGCAGTCATGGGAATTCTTGTTATTTACCTAAAGTTAAAGCAATGAAGAATGCGTAAAATGAGTAGTTATATCTGTACTAGAACCCAAAATCCATTTGCAGTATTTGCAGTGCATACACAATGAATTTGCTTATTAGTGTTCTTTGAGCATCTTTTATGAGATCTATTCAGTGACCTGTTTTATTTTGGAGAAGGCCAGATAGGCGAACGTTGTGTTTGTAAAGAAACTTCTGACAGCAGAGTATTTATGATAGTACTAAACAGTAGTTAATGAAAGTCTATCTACTATAGTGGACAATTTGTCAGATTCCGAGGATGGAATATTTAGCACCTGCAGCATTGCAGCGTATAGTTTTTCAATAAATATTTTGAGAGTTATGGTGTTTTGTGGAGACTGTTGGCTTCATTTAAACTGGGTTGAACTCAGAAAGGTTTGCTGTGATACGGAAGCCTTATCTTGTAAGGCTAAAGCATTGTGCTAAGTCTTTCCAATTCAGAGACTGCTCTACAGCTGTGATTTTCACCTTGCAGGGGTCTTAGCACAGTCAGCATTCCCACGGCAAAGCCACATGCTAATCCATCACTTCTAGGAATATCTGATACCAATTAGTCATGTGATCTCTCCCACAAATGAGTTGCTCATTTGAGTAAAATTTTAACCTAGGAGGAAAAAATGAATGCTGTCAAAGGACAGTAGTCATCCATTCACTCCTATGGGAGTGCTCTCTGTGCAGGTAAATACAGAGGAGTAGTAGGGTTAGGGATGTGTGTGTGTGTGTGTGTGTGTGTGTGTGTGTGTGTGTGTGTGTGTGTGTGTGTGTGTGTGTGTGTGTGTGTGTGTGTGTGTGTGTGTGTGTGTGTGTTTGTGTGTGTGTGTGTGAGTGTGTGCATGCGGGAAGGGTTGTAATATATATTTCTGATAGCAATGAGCTGAAATACATTACTGTTGTCATTTTTTCTTATTAGATCTCAGTTAGAAGTCTGAGATGAACAAAGTCAATAAAGTGACTCTGTATTTGTCTAACATCAACAAAATACTGTATATTTAAGCTTTGTGATATTTTTATATCTTGTTAATCTGAAGACAACTGACTATAAAACTAAAAGCTGAAATATACAATATTTTGGTGATGTTAAGCAAAGGAGTACATATTTTATATAAAAGTTACAGTTTGTTTTTGTATATTATAAAAATTGCATTAAAATTATTTTTTCATTACCATTCAAGATATATTTGGTCAGCTGCCTTTAAAGATGGGAGTACAATCTCAGGTTGTTTTATAGACAATTATGCAAGTGACATCTCCAGAAAATCACACATGAATATTTCCAACATTTTGAATAATACAAGCATTTATGTACTGGAAGCAAAAAATAGTTAGAAGTAATCACTAGTTTTGGGACAGTCTTGAAAATGTTCAGAACTAAACCTAATACTGTTCGAGGTTCAAAATGAAGGAATAGTAGAAAAAGTGTGTTTGTAAGAATAACCCCTTGTTCATTCTCTACTATGAGCACAGATTACAGGTATATCAACTAATTCAGCACAGCCCTCAGTTTCCTTAGTCTCTGCATGGAGTTAACTATATCATCACACTAAGGCAGGGATTTGCAACCTTTTTTTTGCTCAGGAGCCACATACCATACAGTCCAAGGGGCACTTACCATACTTGGCAAGGTGTGTGTGGCCACATTCCTATGTCCAACATGTATCTGGCTATTCAAAACAGTTTGTTGCCGGACATACTAAGGGCCAGATAAAATGCTTCGGTGAGCTGGATTGTCGCCCTAGGGTCACCCTACACTAAGAGTTTATAAAAAGGAAATAACTCCCCGTTTACTGCTGTTTTACAGGCATTGCTTGGTACTTTACATACATGGATCAAAATGTTCTAAAATGCACCACAGAGCATCTAAATTCCATTGCTTTTAGGGCAGCTATCTGAACTGGCTTAATTTTATTATTTCCTCAACAAAAAAAGAAGAAGAACATTAGGAAAATGAGTCAGCTTTTCCAGAAAACTTTCTGAGGGTAAAGCAGTGACAGATTATAATGGAGGAGGGAGAATCGGGCAGCTTACAAATATGCAAAAGATGAGCACAAGCAGAGCTAGGGATCACACTGATGTAAAAAAATTGTTCTTTTTCCACAACACCCCTAATTAGTGTTAAAACACTCCCACCAGCATAGCTTTTACATGAATTTTATGATAAATACTGTTTGCTATATTATTTAAAAATATTTATTATATTTATTATTTGATACTGTTCCCTTATCAGTACATATAGTTCTATTAATTTTTTAACATTTTCTATTCACAGACATGAAATTTTTATGCTATACTATGAATTCAGTGTGCTGGTGAGTGTGTTTTAACACTAATTAGGGGTGTTGTATTAATGACATAAGCTGTACTTTAATATTTAAGGAGCTTTTTATCCTTATTTTTTATCTGAAGAAGTCTCTGAATTAGCAGAGATGAAAGCGCTCATCTGATTATGTTTTAACTTGTTTAATAAAAGTTCTCAATTATATTCCAGCAGCTTGTGGAAAAAGAACATTTTTTTTTTTACATCAGTGTAATCCCTAGCTCTGCTTGTGCTCATCTTTTGCTTATTTGTGACTTTTTTTGTTGATTTTGATCAGCTTACAAATATACTGAGTTTAGTAAATAAAAAGCAATGCCAAAGATTAACACTATTTTCTTGCTGGATTAGTTTACATTCAACTTCTGTCACTCTATGAATTGAAAGTCTGTTTGTGTTATGGAGCTTACTTTGCAAAGTGCAGGGAAGAAACTGGAAAGCAACACAGTAAGTGCATTCACAAATACAATTGTCATGGTTCAGACCGTTAGGAAATGAATGGGAAACTAGTCAGTGATTTGTTAGGTGCACTTAATGTGAGAGTCAAGGAAACAACTTTACTGTGGCTGATGTTGAGTCTGTTTCAGCATGATTGCGTGTGTGTGTGTGTGTGTGTGTGTGTGTGTGTGTGTGTGTGTGTGTGTGTGTGTGTGTGTGTGTGTGTGTGTGTGAGCACTTAACATATAGCTCTCAATATTATCGTTAAAATTTGAAATAATTTTAAATTACATACAAACTAACGAGATCAATGTAAAGAGTGAAGTATACTTTTTGGGAATTTTGTATATTATATCATGATAACTGACGGAGATGGCTAAGTAAAAGGATACCGTTATGACTGGATGATCATGGTCATGGTCCTGTCTGGGGCCCTGCTTGATCATGATTTGGATCTAGATTGAGCCCTAGGGTATACCCCATTTTATAATTTTATTATTTGTGAATATTTTCTGTATTCTGACCCTAAATGTTCTGAATTATAGTGTTTCAAGAAGAGGATTATATTGCAATAAAAAGCTTTTGAAAAGCCTGTATATACTACATCTTTTGGAATATATTTATCCATGGCCCATAGCTCTCAACTGTCTAGATTTTTGCAGAATGTTCAGATTTTTGACTCATATTTTTAGCCCACTTCTCATAAAATTGTAGTTTTTTGGCCAATCACTGGCAAATCATTGAGGACTAAAGTCAGAAAATAATGACAGACATTTGATTTTCAGACTTCACATACTTCAGAAAATTCATGCTAATGCAAAACCTGTTATTCTATCAACTTTCTAAGTTTTTAAGAGCAATATTTAAAAAGTGTCCCTATTTTTGGGCCTTTGTTCCCCCCCCACCCACTATTTGTGGCTTTGTCCAGATTTGTTGCTCTAATAGGTTGAGAGGTATGTCATGGCCTCTACCACATTATTTAAAACAAAATCAGTAAATGAGTGATATAAGACAATCTGAACCTAAAGCCATGATGAATGAGGTAAAAATCTAAATGTAATTCTGATGCCAACATAGATGACATTACTCTTCCATAGCTTTTCCTAATATTGCAATTAACCATTATGGTCCTATAGTTATCTATAGTGCATGTACTGCTTCCCTTTGACACTATTTATTTATCTATTTGTCCTTTGTTGACCAGGTTAGTCCCTGTAGGCTAGTAGCCCCTTTCCAGGAGAGCTCCTTACTGGTATTTATACTACTAGGGGAAATTTGGCCAGAGCATCAGGGAGCTTCCCCTACTGTTTTCGATAGGTGCCGTGGGATCTTTTACATCCAGTTCAGCTACCACCAATTCAGGCACATGGGGCCTCAGTTTAATGTTGCATCTGAAGGATGGCACACTCAATTTAGAACAATAACAAAAAAAAACAAGCTAGTTTATAGCTTATGCTTTATTCCTAGATGTCAAGGCAGTTTTCAATATCAGTTTTAGTCTTCTGAAGTATTGTTTACTGAATTTTGCTGTCATTTGTTCATGTTTTGTTGTCGATCCTTCATCAGTTCACAACTATTTATACACTCCCTCCTGCTCAAGTTCCTTTATATCACATTCTTGTCCCAGACTGATATTTTCTTGGTGCTGCAGCTTTCCTGTTTTAAATGTTGCTTTTGTACATTTATCAAGACCAAATGACATTCTTACATCATCTGAGAAAATTTTAACCATTTGTTGTTGTGCTTTCATCTCCTCATCTGATGAACTATACAGTGTTAAGACAGCCACAAAAAGTAAATGAGAAGTCTTTAAACAATTTAAAGCCAAATTGCAACCATAAAACAAGATAGAGAATCACCCCTTTGAATTTTTATCTCTGGGGTAATAATTTGGCCTCTGTCATAACTTGACTGCAAAATGGTTTGTCACTGTTTCCTGGTCACTGCAATGTAACTGTTCGATGTAGGGTGGTTTTTATCCCTCTTTAGGCATTCCTTTATCCATGAATATGGGATGCTGTCAAATGCATTTTTGTAATCTATGTATGTCATACATAAATCCTTCCCGTTTTTACAATTCTCTGTTATGGCTTTATTCAGCAGAAATGATCCTTTGTTCCATATGGCTTTCTTTTGTTATCTTTTTGTTCTATTGCTATGAGTGCATTTTTTCTAAATGACTATAAACTCTGCATCAATTCCAGTATAAAATGTGTACATTGTTGGGAGGCAAGTTATTGGTCTGTGGTTTCTAGGATAGTTTGCAGGTTCACTCTTAAGGAGGAGTATCATTTTTCCTACTGTTAGTAAGGATGGTGTCTGTTCGGAATGTGCGTATAATTAATTCTTACTTGAGGCTAAATCTTTGTGTAAAGATACTTTTGGGTCTGGAATTTTACAGTTAGGATCTTTTCTTAATTTTCTCTCACTTTCTCTGGCCATTACTTCATCCCATTTTATATCCTTTATTTTAGAACTCCTTATCGTTTCTTTTAATTCTTCTTTCTATTCAGCATCTTTGTTATATTCAACGGGTTCTTCATAAATATTCCACCAAATGTGTGTTATTTGGCCTTCTTCTGTTTTTGGTGGTGCTTCTTTTCCTTTTGCTTTGTTTCAGTTATCTATAAAACTTTTTTGGGTCATCAATGAATTGTTTATTTTGTAGTTTTCCTTTATATTTAGCTATATATATATATATATATATATATATATATATATATATATATATATATATATATATATATATATTATGTTTTTCTGCTTGTGCTGCTATTTTTAGTTTATTATTGGCAATAGTGTAAACTAGATCCTGGTCTGTTTTAATTCTGTGAGTTGCTTTTACCACATCTATCTTTCTAAGTATTTTGATAATCTGTTCCCTTTTCTGCATTCTTCTAACAATGGTACTTCTTGTCGTAATTGCTTTACATTTTTCTCTATGTGATGCTTCCATGGAGGCAATTTACTTGCTGCCTTCCTTTCCTTTGTCATTTTATGTTTTTGTGGTAACACTTTATCCGTTATTAATTTAACTGCACAGCAATATATTCTATTTATTTCTGCTATAGCGCATGAATTTCTCAGTCTGGATTACTGTACTTATCTGTTTTATTAATCTGCTAACACTGTTGGTCTTATTTGCTTTCAGTAATCTATTTCTCTCATTTATTTTAATGTGTTTATCCATATCTGTTAAATCAGGAAAGTGTTCCCTTGGATCATTTCCTCTGGACTGAGGGGATCTTCTTTGCTCTCTGTTTCTTCTAAGGATTTCACAGAAAGTTTCAGTACATCTTTCTGTGACATATCCTCTTCAGATGCTCCCTGTTTCATATGTTGCTCCTTCATATGGGAACCCTATGGCCCATCACTCCACAACATTACATATGTCAGAGTTGCCACCTGCTGCTGCTTAATCTGGGACCCATTATTCCTTCATGCTGTGTCATTGCCTTTGCTGTTGTCTCCATACTAAATCCTTCACTTTGCAGATCTATAACTTCAATTTCTTTTTAACTTTGACCTTGCAAATCATATTTTATACATTCCCCCTTTATTTCTTATTTTTTGTATTGTGAAATTTTCCATATCTGCATGGCTTTGCCTGTATTTCTTTTCAAATATCTTTGGAGCTGCATTCTTTTAAATGTTTAGTTTGGCTATCTCCTTTCCATAAATATTGCACCATACCACATTCTTTTTTCTTTACCCAAGTCCACGTTTCTTTTTTTTATACCTTTCAAAAATCTCTGGGTTTTGTTGTTTATATTTTCTCACTTTCTCTGTTGCTCCTTTTTTGTAGATGGCCTAAAGTTTAATCAACTATGTAATGTTTTTCATGGATCTGTTGTATTAACGAATTCAAATTTTTATTTGAAGATTTTGGCGTTTTTTCATGTGCAAGTATTTTTTTTTATTTTTATTTCTCTCTTAATAGTTCTGAATATCTTCTATCTAGAAATTCTGGGCTTCTTGCATAACAATAACAATATATAATTTCTTCCTCATCCTGAATAGTCCACTTTGTCATCTTTATGGTTCTTTTCTAGCCTGTTTTTTTTGTGGTCTACAATTTTCTTTTACCACAGGGGGGCCTTTTCTCCCTGAACTTGGTATATTCCTGTTGTAGGAATGTTTCTGTGTCTTGAGGATTCTACACTGCTTTATGTAAGTCCTGGTACCAGTGCGTACACCAGGATTGGGTACTTTTTTATCCTGGATCTATACCACCATCTTTCTTTTTTATTTTTAACTTACCTTTCTCTATGATATATAAAATACAGTCTATATATATCAGTGTTGTCTTGGTGAGATTTTGTGAAAATAGGGTCCACCAGATGAAAGTACTTACCAAGACCTGAGGATGAATTCAGTTCCAGCAATACTGTTCTACTTGTTTTTGGCAGTTTTATCTCTCCATTCAGACCTTGGTTGGTTAGCTATATGAGTTATTTGACAATATTCAGTATTTAAGGCTATAGCCAATAATATTTTATTCATGGGCATTATGAACATATATCTTCCAAAAAATTTTAGGGGAACTTAACTCTTCAACCAGGAGATCCACCCTTCTTTTAAAATGACAAACATATCACATATCTCATTGGTAAAATGTTCATAATCTTCCCTTGCTATACTAGGATTCTTGTAGAACATACAATGCCCGCAGGATATTGATCAGTATTAATATTAATACTGATCAATATCCTACGGGCATTGTATGTTCTACAAGAATCCTAGAATAGCAAGGCCTTGGTGACCTCCTCAAAAAAGTCAACCAGGTTTAGCAGACATGATCTACCCTTAATGAATCCAAACTGGGTCAGGTCCAGGGTCTGAAGATTACCTATGTCCTTGTAGATAAGGTCCATAACGATTCTTTCCAAGGCCTTTCAGATGAGACTAGTCAGACTTATGGATCAATAATTTCCTGGGTCGGTTGATGGCTCCCCTTTGTGCAGACGAATGATTGTTGCTGTCCTCCATTCTGCCAGAACATAGCCTGTCTGAAGGGTGTGGTTGAATAGGGATCCAAGTGGGTCTGGTAGGTCATGTTTTAAGTTGTTTAAAAGCCAAACTGGGATGTTGTCTGGTCCCACTGATGCTGTATTTTCAGCCTTAGAGAGCACAGAGATTACCTGCTCTCTTAAGATAGTAGTCTGAGGAATAGTGTCAGGCATACTTTGGGGAATGATTGGTGGGGACAAGGGGATGACGTTTGATCCAAATCTGTCAACTAGCAGGTTGGCAGTTTCCTCCAGTTGAGTAAGGGTAGTGCCATCCAAAACCAGCTCTGCCCATAGCTGGGTATTCCCCTTACAATTTTGGATGTATTTAAAAAAATACCTTATGATTATCATTAGTTAGGGAGACTATTCTTGCTTCATAATTTGCTTTGGATGCCTTGGCAAGATCTTTAGTTTTTTTGTTTAGACTAGTGAGCGATTTCTTCAACTGCTGAGACAGTTCCCACTTATTTTTAGATATGACTTTCTTTCTTTTGTTGTATAGCCTGCTTATTCCAGGGATCCACCAGAGTGGCTTGTCTTTTCAGCAATACCTGGTTTTAATCTGGTGAAGGAGGACAAGGAGACCTGGTGGTGGAATGAGGAAGTACAGGAGAGTATACTGAGAAAGAGGCTGGCGAAGAAGAAGTGGGATTGTCAAAGAGATGAAGAAAGCAGACATGAGTATAAGGAGATGAGGCGCATGGCAAAGAGAGAGGTGGCAAAGGCAAAGGATAAGGCATATGGAGAGTTTTATGAGAGATTGGACACTAAAGAGGGAGAAAAGGATCTGTACCAACTAGCTAGACAGAGGGACACAGCTGGGAAAGATGTGCGGCAGGTAAGGATGATAATAGATAGTGAGGGAAACGTACTCACAAGCGAGGAGAGTGTGTTGAGTAGATGGAAAGAGTACTTTGCGGGACTGATGAATGAACAGAATGAGAGGGAGAGAAGGTTGGATGATGTGGGGATAGTGAATCAGGAAGTGAAACAGATTAGCAAGGAGGAAGTAAGGACAGCTATGAAGAGGATGAAGAATGGAAAGGCTGTTGGCCCAGATGACATACCAGTGGAAGCATGGAGGTGCTTAGGAGAAAATGCAGATTGTTTAATGAAATTTTGGAAAGTCAGAGGATGCCTGAGGAGTGGAGAAAAAGTGTTTTGGTACCTATCTTTAAAAATAAGGGTGATGTGCAGAGCTGCAGTAATCACAGAGGGATAAAATTGATCAATCACAGCTTGAAGTTATGGGAAAGAGTAGTGG
This sequence comes from Protopterus annectens, assembly GCF_019279795.1. Taxonomy (NCBI): domain Eukaryota; kingdom Metazoa; phylum Chordata; order Ceratodontiformes; family Protopteridae; genus Protopterus; species Protopterus annectens. Next base: position 1,579,194,461 of record NC_056729.1, read on the forward strand.
AAGCTAGGTTAAGAAGGGAGGTGTGATTAGTGATCAGCAGTATGGTTTCATGCCAGGAAAGAGCACTACAGATGCAATGTTTGCTCTGAGAGTGTTGTTGGAGAAATACAGAGAAGGTCAGAAGGAGTTGCATTGTGTCTTTGTGGACGTAGAGAAAGCATATGACAGGGTGCCAAGAGAGGAGTTGTGGTATTGTATGAGGAAGTCAGGAGTGGCAGAGAAGTATCTAAGAGTGGTACAGGATGTGTACGAGGGTTGTGTGACATTGGTGAGGACTGCGGCGGGAGTGACATACGTTTAAGGTGGAGGTGGAATTACATCAAGGATCAGCTCTGAGCTCTTTCTTATTTGCAGTGGTGATGGACAGGTTGACAGATGAGATCAGACAGAAGGCCCCGTGGACTATGATGTTTGCAGATGACATTGTGATCTGTAGTGAGAGTAGGGACCAGGTTGAGGAGACCCTGGAGAGGTGGAGATATGCTTTAGAGAGGAGAGGAATGAAGGTCAGCAGGGTTAAAACAGAATATATGTGTGTAAATGAGAGAGAGGATAGAGGAATGGCGAGGATGCAGGGAGTAGAGTTGGTAAAGGTGGATGAGTTTAAGTACTTGGGATCAACAGTTCAGAGTAATGGTGTGTGTGGAAGAGAGGTGGAGAAGAGAGTACAGGCAGGGTGGAATGGGTGAAGAACAGTGTCAGGAGTGATTTGTGACAGACGGGTACCAGTAAGAGTGAAAGGGAAGCTCTACAAGAGGGTAGTGAGACCAGCTATATTATATGGTTTGGAGACGGTGGCATTGACAAAAAGGCAGGAGTCAGAGCTGGATGTAGCAGAGTTAAAGATGTTAAGATTTGCACTGGGTGTGACTAGGATGGACAGGATTAGGAATCAGTATATTAGAGGGTCAGCTCAGGTTGGACAGTTTGGAGACAAAGCAAGAGAGGCGAGATTGCATTGGTTTGGACATGTGCTGAGGAGGGATGCTGGGTATATTGAGAAAAGGATGCTAAGGATGGAGCTGCCAGGTAAGAGGAAAAGAGGAAGGCCTAAGATAAGGTTTATGGATGTGGTGAGAGAGGACATGCAGGTGGTTGGTGTGAAAGAGCAAGATGCAGAGGACAGGAAGAAATGGAAACAGATGATCTGCTGTGGCGACCCCTAATGGGAACAGCTGAAAGAAGTTGATGAATCTGGTCCAGTGCAGCTGATTCTATGCAACTGTTTAAGTGGTTATACAAGGCACTGATGTACATCTCTGTATAGGAGTCCATGTTTTCAGGGTTTGGGAGACTTTTGAAATTTCTTATGCCATCACTTAGTAGGACGTAATTTGTCTTGGAAAAATTCTTAAGCATTTCTGAGCTTGATATGGTATTTGGTCTTGTAGTTATTTCAAAAAAACAATGATTTATGGTCCGATCTTACCAAGGAGGACGTCACACGGGGGGGGGGGGGGGGGGGCAGTGCTCACCCATGTTAGTAAGTGCTATATACAGCATATCTGAGACCCTTATGGATATGCAGACCAACTGCTTCAGAGCATTAGCAGTGACAAAGTCTAAGAACCTCTGAGCCTGTATATGTGTGGTCATGCATGCTCCTCAGTCAATGGTGGAATAGTTAAAATCACCCATGAGTAAGGTATTGGGTTGCATGGTAAGTTACTCCAGTAAATCCAGGTATGTGGTATGCTTTTTCCTGGTTCATGGTGGGGGACTTATAGCTATCAATGATGTGGTAGTAGATTTTGTCTATGGTTAATTGGATATGGAGTAGCTCAAGAGAGTCATACTGTTTGACCAGTCTCGGTGTACTTATCCTTTATGAAGATGGATACACCTCCTCCTTTGGTTCTTTCCTGTTCAGTTTGTAGTCTAAAAGTATGGAAGACATTGTAGCCTTAGATGGCCAGGGTGCTTTCCATGGCTTTGAACCATGTCTCAATGACTGTATAGACGTTGGCATCTTTGAAGGTGAGGAGTGCTTCCAGAGAGTGCAGTTTTTTGTTTAGACTCTTAGCATTAAGCAGAAGTATGTTGAGTTTATCAAGAGAAGATTTTTTTACATTGAGTGGTTGTTTATTTTGCATAATAGGAGTGGCTAATGCCTTTGCCAGTATTTAAAAGCCTAGAGGAGACAGGTGCAGACCATCTCTGGCAAAGCAGCATGGCCTGCCAGCCATGTCCTTCCAGGCCAACAGATATTGGATCCCCTTTGACTGAAACCAGAATTTAAGCCAATTGTTAAAGTCAATCCTTTTTTGAATGTAATGTGGCATCATCATAATCTGGGAGCTCATGTCTCTTTTTATATAGTCTAGGGAGGTTAGTCTCGGGTCATTCACACCCACATGAACTATGACAGATCATACTGGTACTTTTGGCTGAGTGACTTCAGTGCTTGTGTGACCTGATAATTCCTGGCTCCTGACAGGCAGATAATTGTAACTTTTTCCTTATCCAGCCTGGTGAGGGGGACATTTATCTGTCTCCCTTTGGAGTCACCTATGACCAGTATGTTGGGTTTTGTGGTGTTACATCTTATGGGCTTGTATGTTGAGACATTTTTGTGTGTGTGTATTATTATGTGCTGTGTCTGCTTTGTTGTGTGTGTATATGTGGTTTCTGAAGACAGCGTTTGGGAGGTCTTTTGGCTTTTTGTAAGTTACTAGTAAGTACCTCCACATAAATGGGTTTAAGTGTCAAGTCCTTATTTAGTGTGTGAAGTGATGTGTATTTGCTGACAACCTGATTTGCATTTGATTTGTCAGAAACTGAGTTTGCCTCCAATTTCAATGTGTAAAGACATCTGTCAGTTTAGTATTAGATTGTTCCAGGAGTAAGTGATTGTCAGTATACATGAGACAATTGCTGTATTGTCTCAAGATGCACATGTCCATCAGGCTGGCCAAAGGGATGATGGGAAACTGCTCATCCATGATAGCAGGTTACTACTGTGTGTTTTATTAGTGAAATGAATGGGTTTATTAGACTGGACTATTCTGTTAGCCCAAAAACTGAGTGGGAACTATACTTTCTGTAGTCTCCAGTTAACAAACAAAGCAATGCTGCTTGCTGCACATCTGAGTTGCTCCTACAGCAGCAGAGGGCTCAGGGCTGGGAATGGTTATACTGATAGTGTATTAAGGAAAAAGTTATCTACAAGGCATTTGTGTCTGTACAGACCACTCCGCTGCACAGAGAACAGCTTCACACAAATGTGAGGCTTAAATATCAGCAAAAATAAGCAAGTATAAATTATCTTACCAGTCTGGTAAGCATACAATGAGCCTTCCTCCAGCAACCCCCAACTCGGATGAGTTTAGATCAGCATACATCTGCTACAGAGTGCAGACAAAAAACTGTTAATGTAAAATGGCTTGCTTTAGACCCCAAGTGTAAGTAAAGCCACAATCTAGATACAGTAGCCCTAAATCTAGTAGATACAATGCAACCTGGATCTTAAAGCAATGGTATAGCTTTAAAAGTGCAGAAATGCAGCACAATTTCAACAGTGGCACAGTAAATAAACAAATCACAGTGAACAAAGTGCAAATAAAGCCTAAAAAATATTTATTTTGTAGTTTTGTAGTTTCAGCAGTAGATGGCTTTGGAAATAGCAGACTCTCTCAGTCATTGAGTCACCAAACAAAGAGCAGCTCTAACTCCCTGTTGTACTCAGGGTTGTCTTGGCTTGCATTTATCTGACATGATTCAGACTGAAATTGATTTCTTTCTCTGACGTGGGGCAGGTATTCCAATGTCATTGTTTTCCTCTCTGACCCAAGGTCTCATCATTTGACTATCGCACTAACAGCTGACAGCCCTGATGTTGTCTGTGAAGGCTAGTTTCAGATTGCAACCATCTCACAATGGCATGTTGTTCTGACTCCCCCCTGTCGTCATCTTTGCAGTGAATTTGTCAACATCTTTTTTAGAAGAGATGCTAGGAGCCTTTCCTATGAGGCTTGTATTTTTTTTTCATTCCGATTGCTACTTCACCAGCTTAGGATCCAGTTTATAAAAGCCTGTCTCTCAGTCATTGTTTTTGAATAATAACTTTGAAATGATTCAGTGAACTTCCTTTTTTGTTTGTTTGTCTTTTGTAGTGTTGTACTGTTGTGATATTCTGTCAGACAAATTAATTGACATTTTACATCAGTTTGGATTATGTTGCTAATTAGCAATTTTACAGTTTTTCTACTTGATACCACTGCATAACATACTGAATTTACTAATCTCTCAAATATTACTTCGATTTTTTTCTAATTTCTTCAATGTGTTTTAAATCTCCTGTTTTGCCATATGGCATTTTCAGTCTGTTGTTATAACTTATTTTTTTTTATATAGCATTATCATTTTAGTTAGAGATTTTTGATTTTAGCTTTTTACTTTATTTTCACTTTTGCTTCAGTCCTTTACTTTTACTATTGTTTAACTGTACTGTGCTTAAGAGTTGGTAAAGATGAAGTTGAAGAATAGTGGATTGCTTTATGTTGGACGGCACAGTGGTGCAGCTGTAGTGTTGTTGCCTCACAGCAAGAGATTCCCAAGTTCAATTCTTGTTTGGAGTGCCTTCTGTGTGGAGTCTACATGCCCTCACTATGTTTGTATAGGTTCATAGGTACGTACTAGGCTATCTGCCCAAGGGCATTTATAAGCCTAGCCAAAGTTCGTGTTGGCTTTCGCTGCCCCATTGATTAATTAACTGATTCTCTGTCAAGCAGAGCCAATGAAGTGATCCCAGGGGTGTATTTTCTGTTACACATCCACTCGTCAAGGTTTCTCTTGAAGAGTGTTAGTGAGGGGCTCTGCCTGATGTAATTTGGAATTTTGTTCCAAAGCATGGGGAGTCTCTGTGACAGGAATCTATCCCTCCAGCATGTTATATTTATTGTTGTGGCGAGGTTTAGCTCACTAGAGCACGTGGCTCGCAGTGACTTGGATTTCTTTAGGTGGAGCATGTCCATCAATTCTGAGTTGGACATGGCTCTGTAAGTCAAGCAGAGATCACCTCTGAGTAAGCGATATGCCACTGAGTACAGCCGGAGTTTTTTTCAGTCGAGCTAAATAGGACATATGTTTGAGGCCAGTAATCCTCTTGATGAAGTACTTTTGTGGTCTTTCCAGCTGTTGGAAGTGGCTTGTGAGGTACATTCCAAATGGGGCATTGTATTCTATGATGGGTCTAATGAGTGACGAGTAGAGGGGCACTATAACCTCTTTATTTCTAGATGCGAACCCTTTAGTAAATAGATGGGCCACATAGAAGGATTTTCTAACTAATTTGGCAATATGATTGTCAGAGGAGAGATTACTATCTACCTGGGTCCCCAGATCTCTTATTACCTCTTCTGTATTAAGGGGGCTGCCACCTATGTGGTAATTCGTGGGCGTTTTGTTTTTCCCAAATGGGATGACTATGCATTTTTTAGCATTTAGCTTGAGGCCATGACTTTGACATCAGGTGTCCTTCTCAGTAAGGCCCTTTTGGAGGATGTCTGTGTCAGCTGGAGAGTCAATTATGGCTGCCAGTTTGCAGTCATCAGTGAACTTGGTTAGCCATATTCCTCCTGTGTTTGCCTGTACTTCTGAGAAGTATATGCCAAACAGTAGGGGTCCCAGGACCGAGCCTTGTGGGACACCACTTGTGACTGGTTTAGAGTCAGGCCTGGAGCCCGCTATTCTTACCATGTGAGTTCTGTCTGTAAGCCAGTTGGCAACCCATTTCATGACGTAGGGGTTTATGTTCAGGCTGGAGAAGTTTTCTGTAATACCTGAGTGGGGAATGGTGTCTAAAGTCTTGGCGAGGTCAAGGTAGGCTGTGTGAACCATCTTTCCCTCGTCAATGGCTTTGGTGACTGTCTCGAAGAAGTCAACCAGGTTTAGCAGGCATGATCTGCCCTTAACAAAGCCGAACTGGGTCAGGTCAAGTGTTTGGAGGTTCATAATGTCTTTGTTAATGAGTTCCATGATGATGCGCTCCATAGCCTTGCAGACCAGGATAGTCAGGCTTATGGGGCAATAGTTACCAGGTCAGTTGTGGCCCCTCCTTTGTGGAGAGGAATAATCATTGCTGTGTGCCATTCTATGGGCACGTAGCCTGTGGAGAGGCTGAGGTTAAACAGCGTGTTTAGGAGGGGGGGTTAGTTTGTTCTGTATTTCATGCAAGACGCAGACTGGGACATCATCTGGTCCCTTTGATGCTGTGTTTTTGGCTTTTGAAAGGGCTGTTTTCACCTGTGCGTCTGTAATTTTTGGGACACTACACTTTTCTGGTATTGTTGTGGGCCCTTTTGGAGGTGAGAGGGGGGTGAAGTTTGCACCGAATCTATCTGCCAGGATGTTGGCAATATCAGTAGGTTCAGTATATTTTGTGCTATTTTGCACTAGTTCAGTGCATATCTGTGAGTTGCCACTTAGATTCTTAACATAGCTAAAGAAGGCTTTGTGGTTATCTTTTGAATCCTTGGCTATTTTCCTTTCGAAGTTAGCCTTGGATGATTTCATAAGAGACCTTAGTTTCTTACTGATACTGATCAGGGATGTCTTTCCTTCTTTGGATTTGCTTTTTTTCCGAACTAGTTTCCACCTTCTATTGTATAGCCTGTTTATTGCAGGGGTCCACCAAACTGGTTTCCTTGTCTTAAAGGAGTGAGTCTTGGTTTTGCTAGGGATGGCACGATCCATGCATCCTTGTAGGTGCTCATAGAGTGCATTTGTAAAGGTTTCTGCATCTTTGGCAGTGTTATCCTTTAGCGTGGGGGCTGTGAAACTTACCACCTCTGTCTTAAGTAAGGTGAAGTTTGCTTTAGAAAAGTTTTTTACTGTGTGGTTTCCTTAGTTGTGGGTGGTGGTGGGGTGTGGACATCCAGAGTGATTAGTTTATGGTCTGATCTAACCAGTGACAGGTTAACCTCTGGTGTGGAACACCTGTCGCCCATGTTGGTGGTGACCATGTCCAATATGTTTTCACCTCTAGTAGGGGAGTTTACCAGCTGATCCAGGGCATTTGAGTTGATGAATTCCACAAAGCGCTGGGCCTGGGAATTTGTACTCGAGTAGTTTTCCCAGTGAATGGTAGGGTAATTGAAATTGCCCAATATCAGGGTGTTCGGTAGGACCTTCATGTTTTCCAGTGTCTCCAGAAAGGTGGAGTGGTGGTCCTGGGTCATGGAGGGTGATCTGTAGCAGGCCACAATTTGCAATGCAGATTTGCCCGATGTTAGTTGCACATGGATGATCTCAGAGGTATCATGTTGCGCTACTAACCTGGAGGTGTAGGTATCCTTGATGAATATGGATACACCCCCTCCTTTTGTGTTTCGGTCCGTGTTCTGTAGCCGAAATGTGTGGTATGAGCCGCCTAGTTGGCCTATGCCTAAGGTCGGCTATAAGTGCGTTTAATAATTGTTAGTATCTTTGCCAGTGTGTAGCTTATCTTGTGGCTGAAAAGGGTCCTGGAACCAGTTCACTTTTCTGGCTACCAAAGTATAAATTAATATGAAATAGAAAAAAGGAGGGGGAACATGACAGAAATAATTGAGGAACTAGTAAAACACATTTTAAGTCTAGATCATTCATGAGAGAGAAAAATCTTCCCACTGAAGGCATTGGGAAGTAGCAGACAGACTAAGTTTAGAGTCCTACTACTCATCACTTGTAAATGTACAGCAAGGGTTATTTACTGCAGTGAGAGTTGTCAAACCTCAGCATGAGAGTATGGGGGAGGGTTTATCAAGTTTGTTAGGACTTAAAAAGACTCCTCTTACAAAAAAACTGTTTTTTATCTGCTTTCGTTTGCTGCAAGTAGCTAACAGCTAAATAGGACATGCTGGAGGGACAGATTCATAACCCAGAGGCTCCCTTCACTCTGGAATAAAATCCCAGTCCAGGTTAGGCAGTGTCCCACATTGACTCTCTTCAAGAGGAATTTTGATGAGTGGATGGGAGATCGTAGGTTTACCCCGGCTATCACTTCTGTGTCACTGTTAGACAGAGGCACAGTATACTAACCTCAAAAAAAGGCATAGCAAAATTAATTTAAAATGGGTGGCGAAAGCCAAACACACTCTGGCTAGGCTTATAAATGCCCTAGGGCAGATAGCCTAGTATGAACCTATGAACCTATGAACCTATTTATAGCATAGAACAAGCTCTGGCAGACAGATAAATGAGGCTCGGTCAAGTAAACAGAGAATCAGCTCTTTTACAGTCCTACCATTATATTTTAATGGCATGAGATAACAGCACCACTTCCTAATGTCTGGCATGAGTCATATAAAAAGGATTTGAAATGTATTCTGGGAAGAAGGAAGGAAAGCAAGAAAATAAGATCACGTTACCAAGGCAGGCCCCATCATCTGCCATTTTGAAGGAAACACATTAAAATTGTAAAATAAGCACTTGGAGTGATTTTGAGGTATTAAAATAGCTCAAAAACAAAGATACAATAAAAAATATGTTTTTTGAATTCTAAGGTGGAGTTTTCCTTTAAGTGCTTTCAACATAAAAAGTGTCTTCATCAGAATAAATTAACTTGTGATTCTTGCTTTTTAAATGAAAAAAAAACTAATCAATTAACCAATCAATTAGTTTAACCCCTCCCACTATGGACATCTCATGTGATTCCTGTTACTTTTCTTTACTTTTTTTTTTTTTAAACAAAAAACATCTTTATTAAATCATCATATATGACACAGGCAATCTTAACATTTTCATAAATGAACCACATTAACACAATTTTAGTTGCAAACATGCATCACAGACCTCGTTGAGACAACTGTAGTTGCAAACATTATACATCACTTATAATATATCCAGTCATTGTCAATTAAGTATTATTTAGCTCCTTCACATCCTGCCTTCTTTTAAACCTTGTTCCTCCTCTGCATATAATGTTCCTACAACTCCCATTTTTCATATGTAGTTTGCTCCTTCCCTTTTCTGAAGATCCCAATTCCAGTTGCTTTATTTCTTTACTATATTCACTACTTCTGGTAAAGCTGGTTTAGACTTTGATTTCCATTTTCTAGTAATTCCTTTTTTGACAACCACCATAATTAGACTCAGCAAGGCCTTACTATGTCTAGGCAATTCTGAGTCTGTGTCATAGCTCAAAAAGATCATCTCCTTAGTTACACCAATTTGCTCACCTAGTATCTATGACAGAGCAGTCTGTAGGGAATCTTTAAAGTCTGCCAACTCATTACACTCACAGTAAATATGTTCCCATTTACCTCTTTCTTCCCCCTTACACCTCTACATTTGCTGTCTACTTGACAAAACTTCTTTGGACTCTACTTCAGGAATAAAAATACCTATGTAAGTACTTCCAAGCAAAGATTCTAAATCTTCTAGACTTTGTTGCATATTTGGGAGATATAAATATATCTCCCCATTGTCTCTTTGTGAATTGCTTATTCAATTTCTCCCCAGTCCTTTCTAAATGCTTCTAATTGATTCTTACAGTTGTCATGCAATATTTTATATGCTTTACTAGTTATTCCTTTTTTAATGGAAGTTTCTGTTCTAGAGTCTATTAAAAACTCTACCAGTGCTGGTCTTTTATTTAGGACCCCCCTGTTAGAGTGTGCTCAACAATATACTAAGGTTGAAAGTAATTTTGCTGCAATTATGCAACATAAATAATGTATAAGATAAAGCTTGCTTAAATGTAGAAATAGAGTTTAGTAATATGTAATCAGCATCCATACTAAATTACCATGGCTTGGAAAAGGAATCTGCTGAATGGACATTTTTCCCCTTACAGACTCAAAGCAGGGTGTAAAAAATCTGCTTTTAAAGAATGGACATTTTTCCCTTACAGACTCAGAGCAGGATGTATACAAGAACAAAAATGCAAACTCTGCTTTTAAAGAACAATGGCATGTTATTCTGCATGGAAAAACAGGATAACAGATGTTTTTTTATACAAAGATCCAAATAAAATACAGGATGTTCACACTGTCAGAAAAGCTGATCTCTGACAATGTGTTTTCTCAAAAATATGTTTTTCTTCATAAAACAGGATATGCTTATCAGCATTGACATAAGAACACATGTTTCTATACACAGATTCAAACAGAATACAGGACAATGTGTTTCCTCAAAAATATGATTTTCTACAAGGACATCAGGACACTGTTACAGGATATTCACACTGTCAGAAAAGCTGGTCTCTTACAAGACATTGTTAAACAAGGAAGTTTAGTATTGTTTCTACAGGATAAGCAATTCTCCAAAATATGTTTATGCATGACTAAAAAGAGTATATAAAGAGCTGTATAAATCCAGTTGTTTAGGGATATGGTAGGAACACATTTGGTGTTCTGAGGTAAATGTTATATCTCTCACATCATCTGTACTATATGAGAAGTAAAGTTGGAACAGTACTTTTAAGCTGCAACGTGGTTTCGTTTGATTTATTATAAAAAGTTATTTGTTACTGCTCTTTAAAGTTGATGCTGCAAAGTATATTCTCTCATCAGTGTATATTCTGCAAGTTTCTGTATGCAACAGACTGTGAATGCAAATATAATCAGACTTTGAATTTTAGCAAGAATCCATCCAGGCAAGAAGCAAGAAGCAAGTAAGAGCCATATAATATTTTTTCAATGGCGAGCCAGCCACATAAATTCATGGGAATCATGAATTACAATAGGGAATTTATAGAGGATTATGCAGCCGTGGCTGCTCCCCTATACAAAATGTTACATGAACAAAAGAACTCCACCTTTTTAGAGTGGGGATCTCATGAAGAGGAGGCATTTTCACAGATAAAAATAAAACTAGCACAAGCTACAGAACTAATAGCGCCCACTCCAAGGTTACCATTTGTGTTACAAGCAGCAGCAGGAAAAAAAACACTGTCTGTGGTACTACTACAGGAATGGCCACATGGTAGTGACAACAAAATCAAAGGAAAAAAGAAAAACAGAACAATGTTGGTACATAAAGATCAACTAAGAATGATAAAAAATAGTGAACAATGTAAATCTGATTAAATGTATTCTTTTGTAGGTTTCCAACAGAGAAAACCCTAATGAAATTGACATGGTTTAAAGTGCATCCTTTTGGAAATCCAGTTTCGGATGACCAAAGGCAAAATGATTCAACAATGGAATTTCTATTTAAAGGATGGTTTTTTAAATTGATAATAGCTATTATACTAACTATTATTGTATTGCTTAGTATTAAATTATACTTACAACCTGTTAATCAAACTGTAAAGTTACATAAGAGAGAGAGTAAAGAAATGTGGAAAAATGAACAAGACTGGTCACCATCTTTTAACACTTTCTTAGCAAGACAATGTTGGTATGCAAAAGCATGAATGTTTCTAATTGTTGGGTATGTAGTTTAATACCAAAAATAACAGGGGTAATGCCTCTAATACCTATTCCACAAAATTCTCTTAGTAGTTGGAGAGTATTAATAAATGAAACAGGAGATCAAGTTATAAATGTACAATTACGTAAAGCAAGAGTACAGTTATCTGCTATAGTACAGGGGATCACATGTTTTCAACAAAATGGAACTGTTCCAGTGGGTAATAGCAATTGTATTCAAACAATTGAAATGATAAATTTTCACAACCACATACCAGTACGTGGAGTATTTTCACATGGTTTTCCTATTTTAATACCAATTAAGGGTCAGTTAATATTAAGTGACACAGCAGTATTTCACTTTTCACAAAATGACAAAAATGACTGTAAAACTAATATTACATGTTGGAGAAGTAAAACAGATAAAAACTTTACAGTTGTACATGATAAAACTCCTACTATGGGGCAAGTAAATGGCAGTCTGGTAAATAGCAGTGTTGCTCTATCAGATGGGTTATATTACATCTGTGGTAAATATGCTTATAAATGGTTACCAAAGGGATGGGATGGCACCTGTTATATAGGATTAGTGGTACCAGCAATGCATCATGTAAAAGAGTTACCAAAAGGAAACATTAGGAATACAAAAAAGAAAAGGGATATATTACCTGTAATTGAAAGTCCAGAAAATCCAGTAGACACCTTAGATACATCACGTATATATCATCAAAATCTTGATTATATTAAATTAAAAGATATGGATTTAGGAGATGATGTAATCTCTGGAGCAGGTATTTTCCTTGGTACGGGCTGCAAAAGCCATCTGGGAACTGAGAAAACTATCTAAACTAGTTGAGGTATTGGCAAATGCCACTTTCAATGCAGTCCTTGACATTACTGTCGAAATGACAGCAATACGAACTATGGTTTTGCAAAATCGAATGGCATTAGATTACATATTAGCATCACAAGGGGGTACATGTGCTTTAATAGGAGAACAGTGTTGTACATTTATTCCAGACAAAACAGAATCTGTAAAAGCACATTTAGAAGTGATTGCACAAGTGTCTCAACATACTAAAAAAACTGAAATGATGACTGGAGTGAATGGTTTAGTAATCTATTTACAGGATGGACAGGAAAAATCACTGTATTTTTAATTTCTTTTATTGTTATTGTAATGCTTGGTTGCATATTATTTACATGTATTAAAGTCTGCTTAGCAAAAGCTAGTCAAGTTACTGTTGTTAATTGTCATAATGAAAAAGTATTACCAAATAATGCTGAATTTATTTCTCTAGTTTAAAATAAAAAGACGGAATTGTTAGAGTGTGCTCAACAATATACTAAGGTTGAAAGTAATTTTGCTGCAATTATGCAACATAAATAATGTATAAGATAAAGCCTGCTTAAATGTAGAAATAGAGTTTAGTAATATGTAATCAGCATCCATACTAAATTACCATGGCTTGGAAAAGGAATCTGCTGAATGGACATTTTTCCCTTACAGACTCAAAGCAGGGTGTAAAAAATCTGCTTTTAAAGAATGGACATTTTTCCCTTACAGACTCAGAGCAGGATGTATACAAGAACAAAAATGCAAACTCTGCTTTTAAAGAACAATGGCATGTTATTCTGCATGGAAAAACAGGATAACAGATGTTTTTTATACAAAGATCCAAATAAAATACAGGATGTTCACACTGTCAGAAAAGCTGATCTCTGACAATGTGTTTTCTCAAAAATATGTTTTTCTTCATAAAAAACAGGATATGCTTATCAGCATTGACATAAGAACACATGTTTCTATACACAGATTCAAATAGAATACAGGACAATGTGTTTCCTCAAAAATATGTTTTTCTACATGGACATCAGGACACTGTTACAGGATATTCACACTGTCAGAAAAGCTGGTCTCTTACAAGACATTGTTAAACAAGGAAGTTTAGTATTGTTTCTACAGGATAAGCAATTCTCCAAAATATGTTTATGCATGACTAAAAGAGTATATAAAGAGCTGTATAAATCCAGTTGTTTAGGGATATGGTAGGAACACATTTGGTGTTCTGAGGTAAATGTTATATCTCTCACATCATCTGTACTATATGAGAAGTAAAGTTGGAACAGTACTTTTAAGCTGCAACGTGGTTTCGTTTGATTTATTATAAAAAGTTATTTGTTACTGCTCTTTAAAGTTGATGCTGCAAAGTATATTCTCTCATCAGTGTATATTCTGCAAGTTTCTGTATGCAACAGACTGTGAATGCAAATATAATCAGACTTTGAATTTTAGCAAGAATCCATCCAGGCAAGAAGCAAGAAGCAAGTAAGAGCCATATAATATTTTTTCACCCCCCTATTCCTTTCTCTTTGCCTATACTCTGATATCAAACCTTGATAGGGAAGGCAATCTCTAACCTGCAGTCCAAATAAATTCTTGGCATCTTCCCATTTTTATTACCTTTCCCTTTCTAGTTATTTGCTCCCACTAACTTGGATCCTTTGCCAGTTTTCTCTAGCAAATTCTAGGCCCCTCTTGCCTATTGTCTGCATCCCTAATTGCAGTCATCCCTATTGGCAGAATCTCTTTTCTCCATTTCCCGTGTTAGCTTAGTTCTTAAAATAGTTTCTGCTACTTTATGAATATAATATTCTGTATGGTTATTGTCATTCTCCTTAAGGGTCTGCATCCAAAATCCAGTCTCTCCTTGTTTCTTGACCTTCTCCCCGTATCATCACCATCATCATCCCTTTCACTTTGAATTTTAGTTTTCTGCTTGTGCTATGTATAAGAGCCTTAATTGTGCTGCTCTAAAATACCCCTTCAAATTGGGTAATCCTAGTCTGCCTAGTTCTGTTGGAAGAATAAGCTTATCCCACTTGACCCTTGCTGTCTTCCCCTCCCAGATAAAGTACTTCAACTCTTTTTTAATTGCTATCCACAACTTCTCTTCTGGTTGATAAAAATATTCATGGCCTGTGTGTAAAACTAAAGGGACTAAAAACATTTAAACTGCTTGTATCTTACTATCCATATCCATATAACAAAGCTTTCAGTTTTTCAGTTTTGTATTATCTTGTGTTTAGTCACCTCCCACATAGCCTTAGCTGCCACAACAGAGTCATTTTAATCCATACTCCTAAATACCTTATTTTATCATGTCCCCATAATTATGGATATTGCTGGACCAATTCATGTGTGGTTACATAATTTACTGCTATTGCCTTTGTTTTACCTTCATTAATTTTGTATCCTGAGAAGATATGAATCTGTCTTATAGTGTTTCACAGCACTGTAATGTCCCTTTCTAGTTTTGTCAGGTATAAAATAATATCATCTGCAAATAGAGACAGCTTTTCTTGACTAGCATACCAGTTATATCCTTGAATTTCTGAGTCCCTTATTTTCTTTGCCAACAGTTCTAAATATAATGCAAACAACAAAGGGAAAAGAGGACACCCCTGCCTGGTTAATGTGCTCTAGCAGAAATTATCAGAGAGGACCCTACCAACTTTAAGTTTTGCATCTGATCTCTCATATGTATATATTAATAATCAACCTTATAATTTTATCAGGGAAAGCGACTACTTCCATTGCCCTGCTCATGAAGTTCCAGCTTACTAAGTCAAATGCTTCTCTGCATCAAGACCACCATCTGCAGTGGTACTTTCTTACATTCTGTTTCCCTCTGGATCACCAGTGTTCTGTTAATGTTATCAAATGTTTGCCTCCCCTACACAAAACCACATTGATCCATATATATCAGTTTTGGCATCACTTTTACCATTCTTTTAGCCATTATAGACATAAACACTTTATAATTATGGTTTAGTATTGAAATGGGCCTGTATAAAGCTGAATCTGATGGATCTTTGCCCTCTTTAGGAATTACAGCTATCAACACTTTCTTCCATGATGGTGGTACTTCTCCTCTTAAAATACTGTTAAACAACACCTTGCAGATCTTTAGCATTTTATTCCCTTCTAGCTTCTAAACTTCCAATGGAATACCATCTAATCCTGGGGTCTTTCCTGTAGATTGGTTATACATCACCATTTGTATCTCATCTCCTCTTATCCTAACTCGCAGTAATTGAGCCTCATCTACCTCTAACCTTGGCATATTTAATTATTCCATAAACATTTCCATTTGTACCCTTTTTGATTTCCACATTTCTCTGTTTTATACAGGCTTTCATAAAATGTCTGAAATATTTCTGGTACTTCTATAGGATATCTTGTTATCTTCCTTGTTATAGGTTCCCTAAGCTTGGTGCTAGCCCATTCTACTTTCTGTTGCCTGAGTTGCTGTGCTGATAGTTTTTGTGCTCTAGAGTTATTATCAGAAAAACAGTTGCTTGACAGCAATCTTTCTATATTCATAAATATTATCGAGGTAATCCCTTATTTTCTGTTTAGCACTGAAAAATTATACACATGTCTTCTGTTGGTTTCTTGCTGTTACTTGCATTAGCATACATGCATACCACAGTATTTAAATCTTAGTGTGACCAACTACGTCAATACTGTATTTTACTAAGTACAATGAATACACTGAGACAAACATTTTCAGTTAGTACGATTCTTCTATTACATTTTTCTTTTGTATCTACAAGTATGCAATACAGATGCTGTCAGCTCTCTATGGCAAACTCCCAAAGCTTGTTTATACACACTCATATTTATACAGAAGTCTGATATTTTTTTCTCACTCTGATGTATAAAACGTCTTCCTTTGTACAACACTTTTTCTTTGTTCTTCTAATTTATGATTTGTCCTTGATTCTTTTGTTCGATTTTCTAGGGAAACTCAGTCTTGCATTATGTGAAACGTGGCGTGCCAGCACTATCTGAACTTGATGTTCTAACTTTATCTTGCTTGATGTTACATATTTTTACTTCATTGATGTCTTTCCAGCTACCATATGCACAGCTATTTTTACAGACTTTGTTTCTCAATAACATATTCCTTTACATGGATGACAATTTCTAATTAAGCTACATATGTTTAATAGCACTTTTATTACTTCTTATTTTCAGAATTTTATACTATTCCTAAATTAACTCTTTATATTTCATTTTGCTCTATATTATTCTTGCAGCTTTTTTCCAAGATAATAATCATGCTAACAACAGTTTAAATGGAGACAGAATACTATTTCTCAGTTTCCCCTTTTTATATATTTTGAGGAATGAACTAAACTTCAGTTAAAAAACTGCATTTGTTTCTGTAGCATTGTTATTTATGACTTGTTGAGTTATTCCAACTCTTCGTAACCTGCAGCTTATAAAACAATTTCAAGCTGTCATTATTATTATGACCCCTAAAACTATCAACACAGGATGTATTAACCAATTTACCAATTTGGTCCTAGATGATGACCATCCTTTGAATATGTCCCACCAATTATGGGCGGTATCAGCTTCTGTTTCTGTCTTTTACTATTAGCACTGGGTTATTTGAAATCACACATACAAATTGTGGTGCCATTTTAACAAACATTTTGAAATTTGAAGGCAATATTGTCCATTTACACAACATTTTTTTTAAATTACAAATTTAGATACATTAGTACTAAATTGTAATCTGTCTATCAAAGATACTTGTAATGACTTTCTAAATAGTAGGATTCCATTGTGCTTGTAAATGTACAATCTGTGAGATATCTTGTCCTAGTTGTTTGTTTATTTTGTAAAAATTTAACATCCACAGCATTTAGGGTTCCCAATTTTGCCCCTACTTCCCGTAAAGTGTGGCATACCAAGCCCTTTAAATCTGTGTTTGGTATCTTTAAAACTTGGAAATGTAATATAATATTGTTTTTTGGTATTGTTGTCCTGTCATAGTACAAGTAGGTGGTATTTTTACCATTTGATTTGTATGAAATACTGGCCTGTTACCCAAAATGGTAAGCGTTTCAACCCATGATCCTTTTTCTTGTATTACTGTGTTGTTTATACAAATAAATGGAGTATTGGGAGAAATCATACCCTTTTTCCTATTGTTGAGTTTATTAAAACAAAAATGTTTGTGTTATTATCTACACACTGTTACATTTTTGTATGATGCCTTTCCTTGTCAGAACTGTTACATTTTTGAGGTAATGTACAACATCTAGTAGAGATAGAGCTGTTTATTAAAATGTTTATGTCAATCTTTGATTCTTTCTCTATGTTTATGTATGCCTGACCTTGTTTAGCTAACCATGCTGTTATATTTGTGTTAAATGTTATCCTCCCAAACGTACATGTTGCATGCTTTTTACAACTGAAATTGTCTTGTGTTCTATTTTGTGTAGCATTTTCCTAAGTTTTATTTGTGAAATATTGTAACTCCCTCTGTTTTGAAGTTCAGAATGATGCAAATGAAATGCAGATGTCTGTGTTGAATGCTGTGTGCCTTGTCTCGCAGCTGCATTTGTATCTATAGTCCTTGAAGCATGTTCCAGACACTGAACATTCAGCTTGCCTCAAGCTGTACCAGAATATATGTATGCTAGCAAACAAAAATGCATGTATTTAACTATCTCTATTATTTCTACATATATTATATATAGCAACAGATGTGTATATGCATATAACTAGCAAATAGATGTACACATGCATTTATACATTTTTAAACATATTTATCACTGTATAAATTCCATCTGTTTTATTTTAAATACAAAACTGTCTATATTAGTATGTACTTTTTAGTCAAGTTATATTGCTATTAACTAGAAAAACACTGGGAAACAAAACATTTAGTTTTCTTTTGATACAGCAAGTTAACGCAGTATTATATTGTCAACATAATGATAACAAGCATTACCAGTTATGAGCTGTATTTTGCGGTTTCTGAATATGACTTTATACAGTGATGTACTATACAGTAATTTATTGACAATGCTTGAGGATTTTATTACAAAGGCATTGCAGTCTTGTTTTTTGGAAAAAAAAAACACGTCACAAATGTCAAACTTTGACTTGCTACTCTATTTACATAGATAAGCCATTTACTATATACTGTACAGAATACACTTGCTTGTACAGATTGTTTTTGCATTTGTACATACATGGCTGTAATGTACACTCAGTCCAGTTTACAAACTTAGCATTAAACTGAAGCCTGCTAATTACATTACTTGAAACATTAAAATGTATTTTTGGTATAAGTTCATAGGTAGGTACTAGGCTGTTGGCCCAAGGGCCTATATAAGCCTAGTCAAAAAGGTACCCTGGCTTTTGCCACCCAAGAAAATAATTTTCCTATGCCCCTGTCGAGCAGAGCCACAGAGGTGATCCCTGGGGTGAATTTCCTATTTCCCATCCAATGATCAAGATTTTTCTTGAAGAGTGCTAATGAGGAGCTTTGTTTGATATAGATAGTTAGTTTGTTCCAGAGTATGGGAATTCTCTGGGACAGGAATCTATCCCTCCAGCATGTTCAGTTTATTGTGGTGACAAGGTTTAGGTCCCTACAGCATGTAGCTCAGAGGAATAGGGATTTCTTTAAGTAGAGCATGTCCAACAGCTCTGGGTTTGACATAGCTTTGTATGTTAGGCAGAGATCACCTCTGAGTAAGTGATATGCGACAGAGTAAAGCTGGAGACTTTTGAGACGGTCTGCGTAGGGCATCAATTTGAGACTGGTAATCCTCTTTGTAAGGTATTTCTGCGGCCTTTCCAGTTGTTGTAGATGTCTTGCGAGGTACATACCAAAAGGGGCATTGTACTCTATAATGGGTCTAATGAGTGATGAGTAGAGGGAAACAATGACCTTTTTTCCTGGATGAGAAACCTTTTGTGATGAGTTGTGCCACATAGAAGGGTTTCCTGACTACTGTGGCAATGTGATTATCAAAGGAGAGACTGCTGTCCACCTGTGTCCCAAGGTCTCTTATCACACTTTTGGTGTTAAGTAGACTACCACATATGTGGTAGCTCATGGGTACAGAGTTTTTATCAAAGGGGATGACAGTGCACTTTTTAGCATTGAGCTTGAGGCTACAGCTTTGACACCAGGCATCTATCTCCTTTATCTCCATAAGGCCCTTTTGTAGGATGTCCACATCATTAGGAGTTTTGATTATGGCTCCTAGTTTGCAGTCATCTGCGAACTTAGCCTGTACTTCAGAAAAGTAGATACCAAACAGGAGAGGACCCAGGACTGAACTCTGTAGTACTCCACTTGTCACTGGTCTGAAGTCAGATTTGGAGTCTGCTACTTTCACAGTGTGGGTTCTGTCAGTGAGCCAGTTGGCAACCCATCTTGTGACACAGGGATTTATACCTAGTTTAGTGAGTTTATCCATAATTCCAGAGTGGGGGATGGTGTCAAAAGCCTTGGTGAGCTCTAGATAGGCTGTTTGAACCACCTTACCCTCGTCTATGGCTTTGGTGAAGGCTTCAAAGAAGTCTATCAGGTTTAGGAGACATGATTTGCCTTTTACAAACCTGAACAGGGTGGGGTCCAGAGTTTGGAGATTACCAGTGTCTGTGTTTATAAGATCCATGATAATACATTCCATTCCTTGCAGACCAGGCTCGTTAGGCTAATGGGGCGGTAGTTCACGGGATCCATGGTGGCTCCCCCTTTGTGGAGTGGGATAACCGTCGCCATTCAGTGGGCACAAAGCCTGAGTTGAGGCTATGATTGAACTTGGTGCTTAGGTGGGGTGCCAGTTCATTCTGCAGTTCATGTAGAACTCAGCCTGGGATGTTGTCAGGTCCCATGGATGCTGTGTTCTTGGCTTTGGAGAGTGTGTTTTTTAACCTGTGCAGCCATGATTACAGGAACTTTGCATTCTTCCGGTATAGAGATGGGCCCTTTAGGGGGTGAGATGGGGGTAATGTGAGCACTGAACCTATCTGCCACGATGTTGGCAATATCAATTGGTTCTGTATATTTAGTGCTATTGTGCTGTAACTCAGAGCAGATCTGAGTGTTGCCATTGAGAGTCTTGACATAGCTATAGAATGCGTTGTGGTTGTTTTTAGAATCAGTGGTGATTTTGTTTTCGTAACTAGCTTTGGAGTATTTTATGAGGGATCTCAGCTTCTTACTGAGGCTGACCAGGGAGTTCCTCCAATCATGGGATTTTACTCCTTTTTTCCAACAGTTTCTTTCTTCTGTTGTAGAGTTTGTTTATGGCAGGAGACCACAAGATTGGCTTCCTTTTTTTTGGAGGATAGCATCTTGGTTCTGTTAGGGATAGCACGATCCATGCATTCGTGTAAGTGCTTATAAAGTGCATTTGTGTAGAATTCAGCAGTCGTACCACTATTGTCCATCTGCATGGGTGTCATGAAGTTTGCCACTTCTGTCTGAAGAAGCGTGAAATTGGCTTTGGAGAAATTTTTTACGGTGGTTTCCCTAATGGGCGGTGGGGTGGGATGTGGATGTCTAGGGTGATTAACTTATGGTCATGGTCGGATCTGACCAATGAGGAATTGACCTCTGGTGAGGAACATCGGTCGCCCGTGTTGGTAATGACCAGGTCTAGGATACTGCTGCCCCTGGTGGGGATGTGGATAAGTTGATCAAGGCGTTGGAATTTATGAATTCCAGAAAATGTTGAGCAAAAGAGTTGGTAGATGAGTAGTTTTCCCAGTTAATGGCAGGGTAGTTAAAATCGCCAATTATTAGGGTATTGGGTTGTACCCTAATATTTTCCAGTGTGTCAAGAAATGAGGAGTGGGAATCCTGGGGCATGGTGGGGGATCTGTAGCAAGTTACAATTTGGACTGCGTTCTTGCCCAGATTTAGTTGCACTTGGATAATCTAGTATGCATTATGCTGAGCAACTAGCCTGGAGGTGTGGATATCCTTAATGAATATGGGCACGCCTCCACCTCTAGTGTTTCGGTCCAGGTAAGGTGGCCGAAAGGTGTGGTATGAATTAAAGCCTGGTAATGCAGGGGTGCTCTCTGGAGCCTTGAACCAGGTCTCTAACACTGCACAGATGTCGATTTTCTCCATTTTAGGGAGGGCCTTGAGTGAATTCATTTTGAGGTTTAGACTTCTAGCATTGAGTAGCATTACCCTCAGATTTTGCTTGCTTGTACCTGTTAAGGTGGTGAATTTGTCATTTGAACCTTGCCTAAAAAAAGGCACTATAGGGATTACAAGAGCCTTAGCCAGTATCCAGAATCCCAGGAGCTACAGGTGCAGCCATCTCTGGCAAAGCATCAAGGTCTGTAGATCATGTCATCCCATGAAGACAGATACTGGATCCCCTTAGAATGACACCAGAAGCTTAGCCAATTGTTGAAGTCAATTATTTTGTCCTTGTACTGTGGTATCATTCTGGGTGATGGCAGGATGCTACTCAGGGCTAGGGTCACACCTGCCTGGGCTACAAGATTGGAGAGCTCCTCCATGTCTCTTTTCATGTAGTCCAGGGAGGTACATCTCAGGTCATTCACACCAACATGGACAATGACAGAGTCATATTTGTACTTGTTGTGGAGTGTCCTGAGTGCATGCGTTATGTGGCGGATCCTGGCACCCGACAGACAGCTGACAGTAACTTTCTCCCTGTTTAGCCTGGTGAGTGAAACATCAGTGTGCCTGACTATAGAGTCATCTATGACTAAGTGTTGGATACATTGTTATTCCTTATGGGCTGTGGTTGAGTAGCACACTGAGTTTGTGGGCTATGTGTCATTTGCATTGTGTTGGGGTGGAGGTTGCTTGCGTTTCTGCTTTGGAGGTCTCTGTTGCTTGAGCAGATTTTTATTGAGAGCCTCCGTGAATGTAGGTGTGTGTTTCATGTTTCTATGTGTGTGTTTTGGTGGGGAAGGTTTTTAGGGACTATGTGATGAGTGTGGTGTGGTGCAAGTGTTTACCTTCTCTTCTTGACTGTCTAGTCCAGTCTTGGGTGAAGAGAGATTTGCTTCCAGTTTGGCTATATAAATGCATTTCTCACAGGTTGTAATATTGGGTGGTAGGAGGAATGGGTTGTCTGTGTACATGAGGCAATTGCCGCAAGATTACCCAGATTCATCAGGTAGACAGGAGAAAACACCGGGAGCTGACCCTTAGACATGCCTGGTAGGTGCTTATTTATTAAGTAGTAAAAACTGTTTTCCTCTAGACAAGTGAGGAACATTGAGTGCTGTAGTAATTTGTATTTAATGCTTACAACGAGTTCTGAACAAGTTGTGAGCTCAAAGAAACAGATTTTAGTGCTAAAACTAAAAAACTAACTTGTTCTAAAGGAAAATTTGATGAACAGACTTTATGGCACCAGGAATAGTTTAACCCTAGCTAAGCAGCGATGTATGAAGTGCATTTTATTTAAATATAAAAGTAGCAAATGAGCAAACTGAATTAAACAAATTAACCAATGTTGTTTTTCGTCTTTTCCCGGTTAGGGGTCGCCACAGCGCTAATGATTGGTAGCAGATTTTCATGAAAGCCAAGGTGCCAGCTCGACATTCAACCTTCAATGAAGGCACGCCCATTTACGCATGTCGTTCGAATGCCCACCCAACCGTGGGGAGGACATGCAGACTCCACACAGAAGGCACTCCCTGCACTCCAGCCGAGAATCAAACGGGAGAACCTCTTGCTGTGAGGCAACAACGCTACCGCTGCACCACCACGGTAAAAAGCTAAAAACTGAGCCCCGTTCCATCAATCTTTAATCAGATAAGTTTTAACTGCACACTCCTGCCATTAGGGTGCAGGGTAACCTTCTCCAAAAAAAGATGGTCTGAATTAGTGCTCAAGTTATACAAACAAAGCTAGATTCAGTGGGTCTGAATTTAGTCTATGCTACAGCAAACAAGGCGTACCAATTTCAGAATGATACAGTTCAAATAAGCAGGCACAATAAGCCTTTAACCAGGAACTCCCAGCTGAGAAGGGCATAATCTACCTTCTCCTCCCACAAGAGTGCAGACGACATCTTCTTAATGTAAAATAACTGGCCCAAAGCCCAAGTGCTTAAACCAGTACTAATACACTTTTAGAATAACAGACAATAAGCCTTCAAGCAGCAACTCCCAACTTAGAAGTATGTAAGCTACCTATCCAGCCACAACAGTGCAGATAACAAACCTTCTGATTGTAAAACAACTGGTCTGAAGTCCAAGTGCTTCAACCAAAGGCTTAGAATAACAATTACAATGTAATCAGGCTACTAATAAACAGTAATAAATGCAGCAGAAAAAAATGCAATTAAGTACTTTTAAGAACAAGCAGCAGAAGCAAAATAAAGTAATAAAGTAGGAAGAAACACAACTACAGTAAAAGCACATGAATAAAGTGCAATTTTTTTATGTAACAATAGGAAACAAGCAAACTGATTTAAACAACTTACCCAATTAACCAGTAAAAAAGCTCAAAACTGAGCCCTTTTTGTCAATATTCAATCAGACAAGTTCTAACTGCACACTCTTGCCACTAGGGTGCAGGGGAACCTTCTCCAAAAGAGATGGCCTGGATTAGTGCTCAAGTTATACAAACAAAACTAGATTCAGGATGCCTGAATCTAGTCTATTTTACAGCAACCAAGCCACACCAGTTTCAGAAAGAACACTTTGTACCTTTATTTTATTCCCTTTTGCAGTACTGTTTACACAGTTAGGGTAAATTTGAAAGTATGCCCTACCCCCTGTAGTATACATTATTTTATTGCAGTATTGTTTATTTGCTGTATGCTGTGAAAATTGAATATATGCTTGTCATTTGGCTGTTACCTAGACTATGACACTTTGGTCTTATACATTTGCTCATTTTTTTGGCCATTTTTAAAGCTTTTGCTGTTCCTGTACTGTCAAAATTGTAGTAGGCATCGCTTTTACCCATTTTGGAAAGACATTTACTGCTACAAGTAGGTATTTGTACCCTCCCGTTTTTGTTAAGGGACCTGCATAATTTATTTTAATTGCATACCATATCCCATGTACTGACTGTAGTCAGTGTAGTATTACTTACTTGCAAACAGATTATTAATGACATGTATGCACAATTGTGACGTCATATTAGAATTACCAAACAGGATTTTTGTAGACTTTTGTTCTTTTTGCTTAATGCTGCACGTGAATACTTAACAATAATGTTTTAGAAAAATGTAAGGCATATGTCCTGGTGACCAGTCTTGTTTCCTTGACCTTATAAATTTCAGTACCAGTAACATTTTATCTTATACAACATTCCTTGTAACTACCTATTCCAGCCTGGAAAGATTTGAGCTCACATACTTTTTTTTTAATTCTGCGCATTCCAGACCTTAACCCATAACTCCTTCAGCACTTACTCGCACCTTCAGTTATCCGTTAATATACTTGCAACTTGATATTAGAATGCAGTTGTAATAAACATTAACTTGTCTAACTATGCATAATATTGTTTTTGAATACTGTTTTTGCTAGAGTCTTTGCTATTTTTCATGCTACTATACAATAAAAATATTGTAAGAAACAAAAGAGATATCGGCTAAACTAACATATGCTTAAAATAGATATATTTACATGATTTACATTTGCTGTTGTGTGCCTTTTGCTGCAATTTAGGTGAAAAGAAAATACATTCAGTCAGTCTTGTGACATCATGTCTTTACTGGGTTAAACTACTTTCATTTGATTTCTATGCTCTAGAACTGTTTTGTTATTTGAAATGGTTTGAAAATTACCATGTAAGTGCCTTGCTTTAACTGAATGAAAGTTTGTGCTGTGTACACTTAACCATTTTCTAAACATAGAATACTATGTCAGAAGTTATTTCCTATCAGCGTAGTTAACTGCTGTTGCTTTAACTCTTTACTAACCGGAATATATTTGGCAGTATTTTGTTTTCTGAAAAAGTGTTTGTATATGTTGTCTGAACTTTTTGAAATCACTGACTGTGTCTTACAAGTTTATTAAATCTTTTTGTCAGTTCACCATGAACCCCATCTCTGTTTTTATCTGTTTTATAATGTGGATGGGTTTTATGCCACTTTCGTATAGCAAGATGTACAGAAGATTCTGTAAATAACTGACTTGACTGATACTGTACTCTGAAATTAACATTTTACATGTGGTGACAGGACATAATGCATCTGGTTGTTTACCATTACTCTTATGACATTGCACACAGAAAGCAGTTTTATATGACTTGCACAATGAACATTTACTGTCATACCAATGATGTTGCTGTTTAAGATACCAGTTAAACGTAATGCATTTACATAAAGCATTGACATCAACTTTACCTAGTAAAGTACTACATGTGCTACAGTTATGTTTATACCAATCTTTAAATCCTGACCATACATGTGCTGGACTATTATTACTATCTACCTAAAAGGTAGTCTTACACTTTACACTTTTGTGTTTTATGGCATCCATGCTGTAGAATGAGAAGCAAAAAGAGAATTACCAGTTTCTGTGTGGAAGGTGATCAAGTCTTCCATTGAGAAAGCATGGAAAGTTCCTCGGTGATTCTCTCAAAAGGTGGTCAAACACAGCTGGCAGATTCAGCTGCATGAATGTACAGGACCTGTGGAACTTGCAGAGATCAGCTATTCTGCGAATGGATCCTTTTGCACAAGATAAACAAGAAGGTAATGCTGCAACAGAATGTACTAACTGAATAAAATAAAAAAGAAGGTGTAGTTGTCACAAGAAGAAAACATTCGGTCTGTCAACTGTGACTCACCATTGAAAAATTATATACTACGTCTTCTGTTGGTTTCTTGCTGTTACATGCATTAGTACACATGCATACCACAGTATTTAACTCTTAGTGTGACCAAGTACTTTAATACTGTATTGTACTAACTACAATGAATACACTTTGACAAACTGCTTCAATTAGTACAATTTTACTATTACATTTTTCTTTTGGATCTACAAGCATGCAATACAGATGCTGTCAGCTCTCTATGGCAAATTCCCAAAGCTTGTTTATACACACTCATATTTATACAAAAGTCTGATATTTTTTTCTCGGTCTGATGTATAACAGTCTTCCTTTGTATAACACTTTTTCTTTATTCTTCTAATTTATGATTTGACCTTGATTCTTTCTCAAGTTTGTTGGTCCAGGGAAACCAGGGGTGGATCATGCTATTGGACTGCAGGACTGCAGCCCCCCAGCTGTAAAATAAAAGAAAAAAGAAATAAAAAAATTAGCTGCGAGTCCCAGAACTCTGCACATACGTGGTGGAATCCAGACTGCGGTTTAACCACTCTGGATTATGAAGAGAAGGCATCAGAGTACAGATGCCCAGAAGTCAATGTGGTTACAACCGCATAGACTGGAAGGGGATTAGACTGGAACATCTGCAGGGATGTATGGCTAGCTGCTGTCGCAGGAAGAAGGGACTTTATATTATTTGAAACAAAGCTGCTGCTGCAGGATTATGGGACTTTGTAGAACAAAGCTGTTGAAATTCCGACCTCAGGTACTTTGTGTGTGTGTGTGTGTGTGTGTGTGTGTGTGTGTGTGTGTGTGTGTGTGTGTGTGTGTGTGTGTGTGTGTGTGTGTGTGTGTGTGTATGTGTGTGTGTGTGTGTGTGTGTAAAATGGCCTAGTTAAATATACCTGGTGGCTAGAGAGAAACTTCAGGAAATATACCTGGTGGCTAGAGAGAGTAACTCATGTTCAAACCCTGTATGTTGGTGCAGGTAGCAAGAGCCTGAATTCCCTGCCCACAACCACATGTGAAAACTATTCAGATTTTTTGCCTCATAATTTTGTTATGTCCAGTTCCTCATAAAATCTGTGGTTTTCTGCATTTTGAATTCACTAAATAATGATAGGCATTTGAATTTCAGACTTCATTTTCTTCAGAAGTACATGGTAACACAAAACCTTTTATTCTAGCAATGTTCTAAGTTTATAAGATCAGTATTTGAAATCTGCCCCTATTTTTGGGGGCTGTATTCCCCCATTATTGGCTTTGTCTAGGTTTTTTGTGGTAAGAGTTGAAAGCTATGGTGAGAACTGAATTCACTGAATATGTTTGGGGGCTGTATTTCCCCATTATTGGTTTTGTCCAGGTGTTTTGTGCTAAGAGGTTGAGAGCTATGGTAAGAACTTACTTCACAAAATGATAGCCATTTAAGATTCAGTCTTCATGTCTTTCAAGAAACAGCTGATTTGGCATAGTGGTATGTTGCTTTGACTGTAGTGCCCAGGGTCCTGGTTTCAAGACTTGGCAGTGAAATGCATGGTTGTAACACATTTTATTCTAGCAACTTTCCATGATTATGCAAGCAATGGTTAATATGTGTCCCTGGTTTTTGGGCTTTTGTCCCCCCCCCCCCCCCCCAATAAATTTTGGCTTTTTTTAGATTTCTTGTGCTGCAACGTTGAGAGATACAGTTGAGTGTCTAATGGATTTTACAAGGAGCTGAGATCTTCAGGGGAAGAGAAGTTTAGTGCTGCTTATGCTGAGTCTGCTTGCTTTGTTAATAGCATAACAGGTTGAATACTTGCTTTTGATGCAGAAGGCTGTGGTTTCTAGTCCCATGGTATGTAGATACATTGCTGATACTGTACTGTGTTGTGCTTTTAAGGGGGGTGGATGCTGCAGTCCTGAGAATGTCCTGTTTGGCAGAGATACCTAGTAACTATGAACCTGTTATCAGTTTGTCATCCATGCCCTATTGCAATATTGCTAGCTTATCATTTTTTAATGTAACATAGGCAATTTATTCCTCAAGGGCAACAGGCACTTTATTTGTAGATGAAACAATGAAATATAAAGTTGTTTGCTAGCAGCAACCTCTTCAATAGTTACAGATCTCTTTAATGTGGAATTATTTAGATGACTGTTACTTCTGAAGAGATTGTACATATTTACTTATACTGGCAGATTGTAGAAGTTTGAGTAGACTTTTATAGGTTCATAGGTTCATAGGTTCATACTAGGCTATCTGCCCTGGGGCAATTATAAGCCTAGCCCGATTCTGTATGACTTACGCCACCCCTTGATTTGAGTATACTGTGCCCTTTTTAAGGTTTAGTTTACTGTGCCTCTGTCCAATAGTGACACGGGAGTAATCCCTGGGACAAACCTACGATCCCCCATCCACCTATCGAGATTATTCTTGAAGAGATTCAGTGAGGTGCTCTGCCTCACATGAACTGGAATTCTATTCCAGGGTGAAGGGAGCCTCTGGGTTATGAACCTGTCCCTCCAGCAAGTTCTATTTATTTCTGTGCTGAGGTTCAAGTCCCTCGAGCGTGTGGCTCTAAGGGATTTAGATTTACTGAGGTGGAGCATGTCCATTAATTCTGGATTTGACATAGCTTTGTATGTCAGGCATAGATCGCCTCGAAGTAGGCGGTATGCAACTGAGTAGAGCTGGAGTTTTTTTAACCGAGCAGCATATAGCATCTGTTTGAGACCCTTGATCCTCTTGGTGAGATACTTTTGGGGTATTTCTAATTGCTGCAGGTGTCGGGTAAGGTACATCCCAAAAGGGGCATTGTATTCTATGATGGGCCTGATGAGGGATGAATAAAGGGGCACGATTACCTCTCTTGATCTAGATGTGAAACTCTTCATGATGAGGTGGGCTATGTAGAAGGTCTTTCTAACCACTTTAGCAATGTGGTTTTCAAAGGAGAGATTGCTATCAACTTGGGTCCCCAGGTCCCTAATAACTTTCTCTGTACTTAATGGGTTACCGCCTATGTGGTAATTTGTGGGCACATTGTTTTTGCCAAAGGGTATGACTATACATTTTTTGGCATTTAGATTTAAACCATGGTGCTGGCACCAGTTATCTGTCTCTGTGAGACCTTTTTGAAGGATGTTTGTGTCAGCTGGAGAGTTGATTATGGCACCCAGTTTGCAGTCGTCTGCGAACTTGGTGAGCCATAGTCCTCCCACGTTTGCCTGTACCTCGGACAATTATATACTGAACAAGAGTGGTCCCAGGACAGAACCCTGTGGGATGCCACTTGTGACCGGTTTCGAGTCTGACATGGCTCCAGCAACTCTCACTCTGTGGGTTCTGTCTTTGAGCCAGTTTGCGACCCATCTTGTGACATAGGGGTTTATGTTTAAGCTGGATAGCTTATATATGATGCCCGAGTGGGGTATTGTGTCAAATGCCTTTGCAAGGTCCAGATAGGCTGTGTGGACTACCTTCTCTTCATCTATGGCTTTGGTGACTGTTTCGAAGGAGTCAACCAGGTTCAAAAGGCAGGATCTGCCCTTGACAAAGCCGAACTGGGTAGGATCTAGTGTCTGTAGGTCCCCAATGTCTTTGTTTATGAGCTCCATGATGATCCTCTCCATAGCCTTGCAGACTAAGCTAGTCAGGCTTATGGGGCGATAGTTTCTGGAGATGGCCAAATATATTATGATGGAAATGTTCTGAATTGGGCAGTTTTGTCATTATTGGTGCATGAATTTTGTTTCATTGTTTACTTGAAAAATGTTCAAAAAAATAAATTTAAAACACCCTCTAACAACTGTACTGTGTTATACAAGGAATATAAGGTAACACAATCAGGAAGGTATATCAAAGAACACATATATGTTTCATGTGCAATTGACTTATGATTTGAAAACAGCCCAAAGTTAATCTTTATCTGCCAATGGCCAGATGTATTTTTTTTAATGTGGGTTTCAATGCTGGTTCCATGAATGTGAGTTTCAAGGGCAGGGAAGTTTTAATGCTAAGTCTATTTTTATTGTGAGACTGCATTGCTTTGTTTAGCAGATGTCTATTAGTGTTTGTGCTGTAAAATGTAAAATAAAACTTTTAAATGAAATCCAGGTCATTGTAGAAGTAAAGCAGTATGCACATTATAGTGTTTATGGTAAATGGAGTGAAATAGCCAAGTAATGGGACATTGGAATGGCTGCAGGGGTGAGGCCCCATTCCACTATGATTTTGTGGGGGGGGGGGGAGGGTGGCAAACTCAAAGACAGCCCCGGCAGAACTATACCTCTCCACTGTCCAGATTTTCTCAGAATGAATAGATTTTTGCTTCTTATTTTTGGTTTGTTCCTCATAAAAGTTGTGGTTTTCTGACAAATAATTTAGGAATGAGGTCACTAAATAATGACAGACATTGAGTTTCAGACTTCATACCCTTCAGAAAAATGCATGCTAAAGCAAGGCTTGTTATTCTGTCAACTGTCTAAGTTTATACAAGAGCAATTTTTAGTACTGTTTGTATGTTCCCCCAATATATTTGTCCTTCGTCAGATTCCTCCAATATATTTGGCCTTCTTCAGATTCCTCCAATATATTTGGCCTTCTCCAGATTTCCTGCATTAACAGGTTGCACAAATAAATCACTCTCTACTGTTACAGATTTTGGCTCAAAATGTTGCTCTCCCCCTAATAATCCCTCCGCAAAATGGCAATTTTGGAAGAAAACGTGGAGGGTTTACAATCAATAAATAATTGTAATGATCAGAGTTATAGATTACTTTTATTTCAGAAATGCATGTAGATTCTCTTATTTTGTCAGCTGCTCAACTTAGCAGTACTAATATTAAAATGTGTCCCTTCTTTGACAAGTTCCCAGCTGTATTATGTGGCTATTTTATATTTTTGCATTACATTTTGGTCCATTTTTCATAAAATTGTGGTTTTCTGGCAAATTAATGGCAAATTGTTAAAGACTGAAGTTAGAAAATAATGACAGACATTTGAGTTTCAGATTTCATACCCTTCATAAAAATACATACTAATGCAAGACCTACTATTCTATTACCTTTCTAAGCTTATAAGATCAATATTTAAAAACTGTCCTTATTTTTTGGCCTTTGTTCCACTTCTATTTATGACTTTCTCCAGATTTTTGCTCTGAGGTTAAGAGGTATGATAAATGTGTCAGGGCCATCACCTTCAGCCAGAGACATTTCAAATTGTGACACACTTGTTGTACCCCATTCCCCCATGTAGTGATTCTGGATGTGCCCAATCAAGGCAAGGAGTAATTATGCAGTGTAAGTGTGCAGAGTATCCTCCATCCAAGGTAAACACAAGTACTACAGTGGCTTTTCATCTGTCATTGATTTTGCAGAATGTTCTGGTTTTCTGTCATATTTTTATACTGTTGATTTATGCTTCTTATTATTCAGAAAATGCATGTTGTTGCAATGCCTGTTGCTCTCTGTTTAAGTAGCAATGTTTTAATGACCATCAGGTAAGCTTGTCTGAGATTGTAAGATACAAGTAAGCTTTAATAAGCATACTGTTAAAGAATTACCAATATTGAAAGCCTTTTTGTTGTTGCCATGCAGAGAATATTTACATAACTAGATAACGTATAAGCCTTAGGTGTTGAAATGCATATGACAGTATTTGTAATAAAGACAGGATTACAGTATTTTCAGAAGCTCATTACATTTGTTGGAGACTTGCAGTCATCTTTGCAGGCTTTACCAGTATACTAAACAGAATGCCAATCTATCATGTGTGGTCCATAACCTGTGCAGTAATCCTTTAAGCAATTTATATTGAGCTTGTTTCTTGTTTGCTGTTCATTTTTTACTTTGATCATGTTTTCGCCATAAAACAAGTAGACAGTTGTTGTCAGGCAGCAGATATTTTTTGGCTAAGAAACATTTTTAAAGTGAGGGTATCATAGAGATTGCTACTTTCAGCATGCTACGTGGTACTTTTATAAAGCTGAATATAAATTATAATTAGAACTGCAGTGCAAGGAGAAGTGGTTTGAGTTGAGTGCTGCTTGGTTTTTTATACTTGATTTTGACTGCCATTCCAATAATGTATTTAAAAAGTAATTTATATTTCATGCCTCACAACCTTTTTGTTTCCATCTAGATATTAAGTAACCTGTCATGTAGCCAATGTATTGAAATGTTTTTTTTTTTCTTCTCTGCTTCATTTTGTCTTGATTGGACTCTCATAATGATGGTTTGGCACCCAGCGCAGTGTATTTAATTAAAGTCCCAGTTTTTGTGGTTTTGAGCATATCTCCACCCCTTCATGTTGGCCCCACCTATTCATCTGTCTCCTACAGCCCTACTTTGATTTGAAGTCACCAGCTGCCACTGAGGGAAACTCAGTCTTGCATTATCTGAAATGTAGTGTTCGAGCACTATCTGAAACTTGATGGTCTAACTTTATCTTGTTTGATGTTACATATTTTTACTTCATTGATGTCTTTCCAGCTACCATCTGCACAGCTATTTTTACAGACTTTGTTTCTCAATAACATATTCCTTTACATGGATGCCAATTTCTAATTAAGCTACATATGTTTGACCGCACACTTACTACTTCTTATTTTCAGCATTTTATACTATTCCTAAAGTAACTCTTTATATTTCATTTTGCTCTATATTATTCTTGCAGCTTTTTTCTCAAGCTAATAATCATGCTAACAATAGCTTAAATGAAGACATTATACTATTTCTCTTACAAGCATTCTGCATTTGCTCCTCTTCTTGTTCTGTGAAATTTCCGCTATTTTGCAATACTTTAACATTTGTCAGTCTGTCTAAATAATTCTTGTTACTTCTTAACCATATGTCCCTTTCCTTTATTTCCACCCTAGTTTTAATCTTCACTTTAATTTTATCCCACCCCTAGCCATATTTTCGGAAGGAATATCTGTCTTTTCTAATAGCTCCTGAATATTTTCCAAAACCCATTCCTTAAGTTCCTCTTTTTTTCAACAGATATGTGAGAAAGTGCCAGTGTCTCATTTTTATTTCATTGTGTTTTTATTTTAGTTCTTATTTGTACATGATCTGAAATAAGTATTGTATGTGTTTCAAGACCTTCAACTAAGTACACATTTCTGTGAAATATAAATTCTATCTAACCTAGCCTAGTTTTTGTATCTTGGAGAATAATATGTTAATTCACTCAGGATTCCTAGTACTGATTTCATATCTTCCATGCCAAACATTTTCATAAATTTCTTCAAAAATCTACCATAATTTGTTATATTTTCCCTTCTGCGCCCCCCAGACACATCTTCGCTGTTGCAAAACAAATTCCAGTCCCCACCTTTAAGTAATATTCCTTGTTGAAAGCTGATTATTTCTCTCAGGATTTTCGTAAGCTCCATTATAGCAGTTTTAGGTGGAATATAAATATATGCCAGTGTAATCCTCCTCCCTTGCCAACAGCCCCTTAGTACTACAAATCTACCATTATTATCTTTTTTTCTCCATCATCTATCACTGCTGGAGCTCCTTATGCAATTTATATAAGTACTCTTTTTTTCCCTTGCCCCAGGTATTCCACTGAATAACCATCCTGACAACCTTTCTTTATCAAATTCACATGTTCGGTTCTCTCCAGGAGTATCTCTTGTAGCTTAGCTATTTGCACTCTAGATTTGTTAATATACTTCACTACTCTTTCTTTTTTATATTTATCTGTGAGACGATTCAGATTTAAAAACATTACAGAAAGCATCATTTTCTTATATAGTTATTATCACCTTTTATATATAATTGCTTTTTAGTTAAATGTCTAGTTCCTACTTTTATGTTACATGCATATATTGTTTGGCAGTTTGGTCTGTTATACATTTGTTTCTTGTCATCTCCATTTGAGCCTATGTCACATCTTACAAAAGTGTTTTATTTTATTGAAAGCCCTCAAAAAAAAACCCAATACCCCCTCTAAAACCTATTAATTTAACAGTAACACACAAAACTATGCACATCTTCAACATTTGAAGTTTTACCTTCCTAATAAGAAGAAAAGATTTAAACTGATAGCCACACTGAGACTAGGGTTAACTAAAAAGAAAGGTCATTCATGCTAAGATGCATGGTACAGCCTGCGTTTTTAGTAAGTGATGTCTGCTTTTTACATAGCTCTCCCAGCTGAAAAACCACTTAAATGCTTTCAGTAAACACTTCCTCCAAGCTATTTCTCTTTATCAGGTTGTCTTCTAGGGGCACGGAAACCAGACACAAAACTGCCAAGGATACATTGTTTACCAAAAAAACTTATGATATTCAATATACTTTTTCATTTACGTACTTGCTGTTAAAACTTGTTACTGGATAAAGCTAAGGGCTTTTACGCAGTCATTTCCCCATGAAAGTACAAGCATGAGAAAAAGCACATTAATTTTTGTTTTGCCATGCTCTCTTAACCAGGCCCTTCCTCTCTCCCCTTTTTTTTTACAATGCAGTGCTTACATTTCAAAAAACTGAACAAGGAAAAAGATAGAAGAAGGGAGAAAAGATAAAAAAGCACCTGCTTATATTAGTATCCCCGTTATGTTTAAAAATAACTGAAAAAAAAACTTTACTTTATAGCTTGCAAAGAAAGGCATGCACCATTAAAGTAGTATCATTAAAAAATACTTACAGTTAACTTTCTCCCTCCCCCAAGTACTCTTCCAAACATTAATGACATGAAGTAGGACATATGCTTTAGAGTCCCCTACCAGTTCAACAAAGTCCACGAAAACCAAATATTTTCAGATAATCTTGTTCTGCCATGTTTCACAAGTATAATTATTGCTTTATAATGCCACATTTGTCAGTTTCCAAGTTGGTGATTTTATTCTCTGAACATTAATAACATGAAGCAGGGCATATGCTTTAAAGTCCCCTACAAGTTTAACAAAGTCCAAAGAAGTCCAATATTTTCAGATTTTCTTGTTCTGTCATGTTTTACAAATATAACTATATAAATTTCACCCCACATTTGTCAATTTCCAAGTTACTAGCTTTATTCCTGTTTATTACCATCTCCCAAATCCTGTCTTTGTTTCATTTCCAATGTTTTTTCAATTTTTCTAGTTGACTCTTATGTTTTCTTCATTCTCTCAGGCATTTTCTGTTGAAACAGTGGATAAGATTTCACGGGCTCAGACTCTCTGTAGTCCTTATCACCAGAAGGACACAAAGCAGAACCTCCATCTGTTCACAGCTCACATTTTGTTGGACAAACTTTTGTATTTCCTCCTTAGCATGTATCTCATCAAAAAATGATTGTGTCCCTCCAGGGAAAATATTTTGAAGATGGCTTTATACAGCAGTTTGAATCTCATGCCTGCTTCTCAACATTCCCTAAATAATGGAATATATTTACTCCTCTTCTGCCTGGTGTATAACCATAAACTCTCTGCTGTTTCCCACTTTTAGTACTGTATCCTTCTGCCACAGTTTTGTCAGAATTAACTCCTTCTGCCAATAAAACTGCATCTTTACTATTAAAGGTCTAGGTTGTTTTCTAGTAACCAGATTTGG
Organism: Protopterus annectens; assembly: GCF_019279795.1. Taxonomy (NCBI): domain Eukaryota; kingdom Metazoa; phylum Chordata; order Ceratodontiformes; family Protopteridae; genus Protopterus; species Protopterus annectens. The sequence continues at coordinate 1,579,229,937 of NC_056729.1, forward strand.
AGCATACACATGCTGTGCCCTTTCAATTAACAATTCCTGTTGTGGAATACCAGTCCAATTGATTATTTGTGTTTTCATAAAATGAATACAGTCTGTTCTTTCCAGCTTTTCTGGTACAGCAGAAAACTAATTCTGTTATTTTTGAAATGTCTCTTCTTGTGTAGTCTCATATTCAGCCAGCCTTTTCTTCATTTCAGCCTCTGAGTTTTGCATTTCTGTCACCTTATCTGGATATCTGTTCAAAGCTTCTTCCATCTTTTACAGCTTTTTATTGTTTGTGTTGATATCCTCCATCAATGTTTTGTTTAATTTAACCAGGTCTGTGTGCAGCTGCTTTATACTTCTGGGTTACGGGAAGTCATGCCTGGAACTTGCACTGCTTCTAGTTGAACAACTGCAGTACTTCTCCCAGTCTGTGTTTTTTGCTCATGTTTTGTAGCTGATTTTTGTCCAGGTCCTTTATATTTATTTTTTCCTGGCATCCAGGCAGTACACTTATTCATCTTGGAAGTTGATTCCTATTCCTTTTCAATGCACATATATAATTAATTGTCCCATTCAAACCAAGAGAAACATAAGAATTAATTACAATTTACCTTTTCATTTCATAAAATTCCAGTTCATCTTCCTTATTACCATTAAAATCTTCAGTAACAAAATCAACCACAGAAAGAAAAATTTTTAAAACCATTACAAAGTGTAGAATGTCTTGCTAAGGCATTCACTGTGTTTTTGTTCTTGATTTCATAGTGATGTTCATAAATTCTTTTCCTGAAAGTCCTGTTGGTTTTATCTATTTAATACGCATCACACATCTCACACCAGACATAATAAACAACATGAGTTGAAGCACATGGAAAAAAAACAGGACTATTAAAACTTTTTTGAGTCGAAGCACAATAGAAGTTTGAACTATTAGAAATATATCTATATATACTACATTCTAAACATTTAAAGGCACCCTTTAAATCACTCACACTTTTATCTTTGTTGTATACTGTAATGTTTTTGATGTTTCTCCCTTTCTTATTGATGAACAGAGGACTGGGTCCAACTTTAATATGAAACTTCTCATTTCAGCCACAATAAGCCAATTGTTAATCATAACAGTTTTTTTATTGTACTGCTATCAATATTGTGTACAAAATGCATAGAAATGGTCCAATTAGTTTCTGATTTTTTTGACACAAACAAGATCTATCTCACTATTGTCATTGTGAGTAATGTTTCATATGACCCCAGTAACAAATTCTTGTGGATAGCCCCTCTTGACAAATCTCTTATGTAAAAAACAACAAAACACCAAAAAAATAGTAAACTTTAATGTTCGTTATTCATCTCACAGACTTCTTCAGAAAGACACTTTCCAAAGCCAGTAGAGTAATAACTTTCCTATTTAAAACAAAAACACTTAATATTGACAGTGTCATTCAATCCATGTTTATACAGAGCATTGTTTGTGTTTTTAGACTTTATAGCATATTGATGTTCCAATACTCTCTGTCTTAAACCACCAGACATTTAAGACAGAGTATTGGAACATCAATAGGTTAATAGGTTCATAGGTAGGTACTAGGCTATTGGCCCTAGGGCCTATATAAACCTAGCCAAAAAGGCACCCTGGCTTTCACCACCCACGAAAATTATTTTCCTGTGCCCCTGTCGAGCAGAGCCACAAAAGTGATCCCCAGGGTGAATTTCCTATTTCCCATCCAATCATCAAGATTTTTCTTGAAGAGTGCTAATGAGGAGCTCTGTTTGACATAGATAGGTAGTCTGTTCCAGAGTATGGGAAGTCTCTGGGACAGGAATCTATCCCTCCAGCATGTTCTGTTTATTGTGGTGACAAGGTTTAGGTCCCTACAGCGTGTAGCTCAGAGGGATTGGGATTTCTTTAAGTGCAGCATGTCCAACAGCTCTAGGTTTGACATAGCTTTGTGTGTTAGGCAGAGATTGCCTCTGAGTAGGCAATATGCGACAGAGTAAAGCTGGAGTTTTTTGAGACGCTCTGCATAGGGCATCTGTTTGAGGCTAGTAATGATCTTTGTGAGGTATTTCTGTGGCCTCTCCAGTTGTTGTATATGTCTTGTGAGGTACATACCAAAAGGGGCGCTGTACTCTATAATGGGTCTAATGAGTGATGAGTAGAGGGGAACAATGACCTCTTTTTTTCTGGATGAGAAACCTTTTGTGATGAGGTGTGCCATGTAGAAGGATTTCCTGACCACTGTGGCAATGTGATTATCAAAGGAGACACTATTGTCCACCTGTGTCCCAAGGTCTCTTATCACACTTTCAGTGTTAAGTAGACTACCACCTATGTGGTAGTTCATGGATACAGAGTTTTTACCAAAGGGGATGACAATGCACTTTTTGGCATTGAGCTTCAGGCCATGTCTTTAACACTAGGCATCTGTCTCAGTGAGACACTTTTGTAGGATGTCCACATCATTAGGAGTTTCGATTATGGCTCCCAGTTTGCAGTTGTCTGCAAACTTCGTTACCCAAAGACCTTCTGTGTTAGCCTGTACTTCAGAGAAGTTGATACCAAACAGGAAGGGACCCAGGACTGAACCCTGTGATACTCCACTTGTCACTGGTCTGAAGTCGGATTTGGAGTCTGCTACTTTCACATTGTGGGTTATTTCCATGAGCCAGTTGGCAACCCATCTTGTGACATAGGGATTTATACCTAATTTAGTGAGTTTATCTATAATTCCAGAGTGGGGGATGGTTTTGAAAGTCTTGGCGAGATCTAGATAGGCTGTTTGAACCACCTTACCCTCATCTATGGCTTTGGTGACCGCTTTAAAGAAGTCTATCAGGTTTAGGAGACATGATCTGCCTTTTACACACCCAAACTGGATGGGGTCCAGAGTTTGGAGATTACCAATGTCATTGTTTATGAGTTCCATGATGATATGTTCCATGGCCTTGCAGACCAGGCTCGTTAGGCTAATGGGGCAGTAGTTCCCAGGGTCTGTCGTGGCTCCTCCTTTGTGGAGTGGGATAAATGTTGCGGTGCACCATTCAGTGGGCACAAAGCCTGAGGTGAGGCTATGATTGGACATGGTACTTAGGAGAGGTGCCAGTTTGTTCTGTAGTTCATGTAGAATGCACCCTGGGATATTGTCAGGTCCCATGGATGTTGTGTTCCTGGCTTTATTATGCTACAAAGTCTAAAAACACAAACAATGTTCTGTATAAACATTCCTTAGTATGTACAAATTGGAAAAAATGTACATTTTCTATTACTGAGGTTGTGAGACAAGATGTTATGGGAGGTAGCTATAGGAATTTTGTCAAACATAGGGAAGCTGAATGGCAGTTTAAACTTACTTCATATATTTCACCTGGATTGAATGACACTGTCAATATTAAGTGTTTTTTAAAAAATAGGAAAGTTATGATTAGGAATTTTTTAAAGTTGATATTTACAATATCTAAATTGGTTTTAGAAACATTTTTTACAAAACGTTTGTTGTGGATGTTTATAGAATTTTGTTTATTTTCTTATACTTAATGCAAAACTGTGATTGGTATGTTTAAAGTGATTGTATCATTATTGAATTGGCTTTGGAAAGTGTGTTTCTGAAGAAGTCTGTGAGACGAATAGTGAACATTAAAGTTTACTACTCTAAAAAATATCTTTTTTGTTGCTCCTTGGGTGTTTTTTCTGTATTTGTTGTTTTTTAGTGTTTATTTGCACTGTTGCCTACTAGCTACTGGTTTTAAGTCTCTTATGCAGTTACTGCAATAACCTTTCAATTCTCAACCTCCATAGTGAGATGTTTCAATCTTATACAATGACCTTTTACCAATCTGTGTTTTAAATAAGTGGTGTGCACACTACTGCCATGCAATATTGCACTGCTCACTGTATTTGTGTAACTAATGACTGTATACAAATTATTGGATCCCAATTTTTATACACCTCTAAATTAAAAAAAAAAAAACATGTTTTTGTCTTGGTTATATGTAAATTTCAAAAAGTGGTACTGGAACTGATTCCATCAACGAACCTGCCAATACCATCCTCATCCCCTTCCCAAATTAAAAAATATCATCAATAAAATGCAAATACAACTTTATTTGATTGAAACCTATAACATTTTCCAAGATATTTGATTCCCAAAATGCCATAACCAAGTTGCATAATTTGGGGCCTTTAGCTAGCCTAATAGTAAAGATAGAGAAATGACTGCTAAGAAACTAATAAATTCAGTGATAACAAAGCAGTGCTTAAAGCTTTATGGAAGACAGGTCAATAGAATGGAAGAAAAAAAATAGAGATGTGTATAAAACTTGATACATGGAGGGAGAGAACAGGAAGAAATGAGGGTTTAGTATTGGGCCCACTCCTTTTTGGCATCTATTTTTCTGAAATGGAAGCAAATTCTGAAGGTTTATGACTGACTACGTTTGCAGATGAATGCAAGCTGGAGGATATCATCACCTCTAGTGCAGACACTAGCATTCTTCAAGGTCTATCACTGACTAATAAATGGTGCCAAAGCTATGGTCTTAAACTCAGTGCTAAGAAATGTATAACTGTATGTACCTTTTAGGAAATCAACAATCCCGGCTAATTACCGTGTTGATAATACACCCCTAAGAGTTGACCCAGTGGTTAGGGATCTGGGTACACAAACAGACAGTAGCCTTACCTTTGACCACCACATGGCCAAAGTGGTGAGGAAATCCTTTTATGTTTCACAACTTATAAGTAATGTCATGGCATCTAGGTTCAAAGAAATCATTATCCCACTGTACTCTGCCCTTATTAGACCAATCATAGAGTGCAATGCTCCCTTTGGCATGCACCTGACCAAGCATATGCAGCAACTAGAGCAACCTCAAAGGTTCCTTACAAAAAGGATACAAGGTGTACTAAATCTGCCTTATGCAGACTGCCTTAAATCCCTTTCCCTCTACTCAGTCTCCTACAGATTGGTGAGGGGTTATCTATGCCTGGCTTAAAGGCATCCATAAACCCCACACTGATGAATCTCCTACATATTCCTAAGTAGAATAGTACCAGAAATACAAGGTCTAGGGGCCTGCATGTTGTTTGTCAATTAAACAGAACATGCTGGAGAGACAGATATGTGTCCCAGAGACTGCCCCTCCTTTGGAACAGGCTTCCCATCCATGTGAAGCTGAATTTGTGTAGTACACACTTTAAGCAAAACCTAGAGCAGTGGATAGGGAATGGGAAATTCATACTGGGCCTTGCACCTATGTCCCTTATGGACAGAGGTAGCTTATAAATGCCTGGCCCTCAATGTCCTATTTGGATGGCATGATATCATGATTCTTTTGTGAAAAATTGACTAGACTTAGAAAGGCCTCTTGGGTCATTAGATTCATAGACTGTTACTAGTCAATGACTGAAAAGAATAATCCCTAAATAAAAACAGTGAAATAAGGAAAGGTGGAGAGAGGATGAGAAAGAGACAGTAAAATGATGTACATAAGTATATGGCATAGGAGAATAAAAAAGTGATAGGAGAGGTGGACTGAGAAACTGTGAGACAGAATGTTGAAAAGTAGTGCAGGCAAAGATATGGATTTTCAGTTTGATTATTTATTTATTTATTTATTTTATTTATCCTTTGTTGACAGAGTTAGTGCCACTAGGCCAGTAGCCTCTTTTCAGGGATGATCCGAGGTGGTATTTATACTGCTACATGAAATTTGGCCAGGCCATTGGGGAACTTCCCCTACTCTTTTTTGATAGGTGCTGTGGTATCTGATACATCTACCTGAGCAACCACCAACTCAAGCAAATGGGGACTCAGTATAATATCTCGTCCAAAGGATGGCACACTCAGGAGTGCAGCATCTTCCTAAGGCTGCACTACAGTGTCATGAAGAGATCTCCCTGGTGAGGGAAAAGAACCCACGGCCTACACCAAAGGCAAGTTTGCTACTTGTTGAGCAGCTAACAGTCAATGTTAGGTGGGAAATTGATTGAAACAACAACTGGAATAAAGAAAAGTTGTCTACAATACCATAGTGTCTGCTCAACATCAAAAGTTGTAGTCTTGAGCAGAAAACCCTCTTTCTGCCCCCTACTGAAACGTCGATACATAAAAACAAGGAAGCAGAACACAAGACACCAAAATGTGACATGAAAGTAAAGCTGAGCATGGAAATGGCAGAACTGAATAGACATGAAAAACAACGAACAAAAAAGAACACATGACAAAACACCTGGGGGCTCCAAAAAATAGAAAGAGATAGGCCTGACAGAAAAAGTAAAGAGGTAGAGTACACAAAAGAAATACACTCCAAACAAATAAAAATGTCCTAATCAAAGTCATAAACCGGTAATGCTATATTTAAGCATGGCTAGATGAGGAAATTATTGGAAACAGGAATAAAGCAAGACATGAGGAAAAAAAAACAGAGTATGTGCAATGCCATTGTAGTAAAGATCTGCCATTCAGCTGTGTACTACAGCATGCCTCCAAATAGCATAGTCACAAATGCAAAGCAAAATACATAGTGGAACTGCTATCTATACAGATCAGAACACAGAGAAATGCAGGACCAGAGCAGCAAAAACATGAAAATCTAGAAAGGAATATTACAGAAGTTACAAGCAATTTTTTTCCAAGGCAACAATGTGTCTCACTGGCTGGAGAATACGGAGGGGAACAGGTAGTATTATAAAGGTAAGGAACAGAACACTGCAAAGATGAACAACGGCATCTGGTAACCCATTAGAAAGAACATTTCAGGATGCAGATGTACTATTCCAGATTTTTTTAAACAAATGCTTGCACTGTATATAGAGCACCTATTGGCACCAAGTTTACTTCATGTTAGCATACCAAGTGCATTTGAATATCTGCATGCTAGGGTTCCCCCATGAAACATTACCAGTGTTTGACTATATAGCAAACTACTATATGCACAGCAGACCAAATGATTGACAACAAGAGTTAGAAGAACAACTATATTCCCACCCAATACCCGCATAAATTCTAGAGTGCATATGACTTAATGAAAGCAAGCTATCCCAAAACGCAAAATAGTATTGAGTTGTGGCACAGGTGGCTACTCTGTTCAGCCAGAAATCTGCATCCATAGCAACCTAGCTGCATATACTGCAGAGGAGCAAAAATGATGAATGATGTATGTAAAATAAATTAGAAGGGGTCAACATAAATCACCCTCAAGGAAGAAGTATGTCTGACAACAGGAGCAACTACAACACTTATCGCACTAGTATGACACTTATAGCCTGGACAACTACTTACACACTGCAGCACAACTACTATGTAACTCTGGCACCAAGCATAGCCATCTATCTACCAAACAGCGGCAGCCATTCTGCCCAATCTACAGAACTTAATGTGCAACATACATGTATGGCAACCTCATAACAGATGTTGCAAAGTCATGCTCAATATGCACCCGCATCCTTGTCTCCATCACAGTTAGCATTGTCACCTCACAGCAAGAGGTTCTCCAGTTCGATCCTTGGCTGGGGTGCCTTCTGTGTGGAGTCTGCATGTCCTCCCTGTTGTCGCATGGGTTTCCTCCGGGTACTCCGGTTTCCTCCCACATCCCAAAGACATGCTGTAGGTGGATTGGACACACTGAATTGGCCCTAGGTGTGAGTGTGTGCATGTGTGTGCCTTCTGTGGAAGGTTGGGTGCTGGGCTGGCAACACGACACCGTAAAACTCCACTGCCGGTCATGAGTGGACAGGTGATCTGCTGTGGCGACCCCTAACCAGGAAAAGCCGAAAGAAGAAGAAGAAGAATATACCTAGTTAATCACTGTATATTAATAAGATCAGATAATGGTAGTAGAAGTACTGAATTTAAACTCATCCTAAGTCAAAAAATATAATTTGAAATATTATGCAGAATTACTAAGTATTCAAAAGTAATCCAAGCAAGGTAGGCAATCTATTTCCAGTTGAAAATCCTTTATTAAGCGCACAGACAAGTGATCCAATAAGTGGGCTCTTGGCATGTACCATTTATGTTTTCATTAAAGGGTTTATGATTTATTGAAGATGAAGTTTTGATCTTAAAGATTCAGTGACATAGGAAAGATGTACATTTAATTCTCCTCACTTGAATAATCAGCAGTAGTGTAAGGTATGTGGGGTTTATTTTCTTTCTTTTTGTACTGCCAGGTAAACCACATATGGGTACCATGCCTCTCCACTACCCCTGATGTTGCAGAACATCCTAAATTTTGCCAGACAATAATGTCAGACATTAAAGTTTCATAATTTTCATACTTTTTTATTGATTAGAAAATGCATGCTGATGCACAACCTGTCATTCCATTAAATATTTAAGCCGGTTTCGTTCACATTTAATGTGTGAACTTCAATAGAAAAATGCAAAACCATGAAGTCACCAGTCTTTTAAATGAAAAAAGGAAATTACATGACAGTAATACTCTAATCAGTAACATTTCCAGCTTCTCAAAGCCAGAACACTTTAAAGAGACTGCATCATTTAATCCTATGGAAAAATAGCCACCAAGCTGAATAGCTCTTTCAGCTCTAAAAAATTATTAAACTCTCTACCACGTTTATCCATAATTGGTTGCTCTACAAGCAAAAAGTACATTTTTTTTTAATTAGTCCATTTTATACTATGCTTTGCAAGAGCATCAGTAATATTCTTGTTCTTTACTGCATTGTCATGCTCACAAGTACATTCTGCTTTACCAGAAAGGCTCATCCAGACTCTGCTACACTTTGCTGTGAAGGAAAGGTTAGTTTGCTGTTATTTTTTGTATTACTGTATTGCCTTTCTATATCTTGAATACTGTAGTTTGTTTTCTTTACTTTGTGTTTTGCTTGCATTCTGTTTTAACAGCATATTAAAACTTCAAAAGAGACCACAGCTCTCTCTGTTCTGAGTCAGGCAGAATTTTTCCTGCCCTCCCACCCATTTAAGTTGTCTTGTTAAATACCACTGTCTTTCTAGTTGCCCGCCTCTTATGTTAATCTGACCATATATCTCATTTCTCTCTACTTTCACTGGTTTATGTGAGTAATCACAAAATCTTCATTTTTGAAATCCCACCCCTTCAATTATTTAAATTTATTGGCCATCCTACAGTATTTCATAGTACCAAAATACAAAAGTGACCACCCCTTTCAATCCATCTTGCTGTTTTAAAAATAGTAACTCTCCACTAAACCTTAGCTTTTTAAACAGGTAAAACTCAAGTTACCTACTTTCACATCTAACTCCTCTAGTGCACACTGCAGAGTGCATTCTTTTCAATCTTACCTTTAAGCATCCCTGTGGCTAGTACTCTCTAATACCTGCTGGAAAGCACTAGGAAGCCTTAAACTCATACAAACACTGAACTCTCCTTGTTAACAAGGAGAAATTAATAGTAGGCACTAAACAGCCTATAATTGCAAAGTACCTTGCTAAGGAAACAGCTCCTATACTTTACAAAGAAAAAAAAAAAAGCCCCAAACCAAGCATGTCCAAGGGTCAGCTTCCGGTGATGTCTCCTGTCCACCTGGTGAATCTGGGCATACTGGGGCAATGCAGCAATTGCCTCATGTACACAGACAACCCTCTCCTCCTACCACCCAACTCTACAACCTGTGAGAGATGCACTTACATAGCCAAAATGGAAGCAAAGCTCTCTCCACCCAAGATTGTGCTAAACAGTCAAGAGGAGAAGGTTAACGCCCACACTACATCTCAAGCAACACATAGCCCTTCTAAACCCGCACCACCAACACCCACATATAGCAACACTAAATCCACATATGCAGAGGCCCTTAACTGTAACCTGCCCAAGCAACAAAGACCTCTGAAGCTGAAACGCAAACAAACACCAATCACAACCAATGTGTCACATAGTTCACAACACCAGTGTGCCACCCAGCAACAGCCCCTAAGGCAAGACAATGTACCTAACACTTTAGTCATAGGTGACTCTATAGTCCGGCACACTGATGTCACTCTCACCAGGTTGAATAAGGAGAAAATTACAGTCAGCTGCCTGTCGGGTGCCAGGATCCGCCACATAACGCATGCACTCAAGTCACTCCACAACAAGTACAAATATGACTCTGTCATTGTCCATGTTGGAGTGAATGACTTGAGACGTACCTCCCTGGACTACATGAAAAGAGACATGGAAGAGCTCTCGGATCATGTGGCCCAGGCAGGTATGACCCTAGCCCTGAGTAGCATCCTGCCTTCGCCCAGAATGATACCACAATATAAGGATAAAATGACTGACTTCAACAATTGGCTAAGCTTATGGTGTCATTCAAAGGGGATCCAGTATCTGTCTGCCTGGGATGACATGATTGACAGACCACAATTCTTTGCCAGAGATGGTCTGCACCTGTCGCCCCTGGGATTCAGGTTACTGGCTAAGGCTCTTGCCACCCCTATAGTGCCTTTTTTAGGCAAACTTCAAAGGGCAAAACCACCACTGTAACAGGTACAAGCATGCAAAATCTGAAGGTAATGCTACTCAATGCTAGAAGTCTAAACCTCAAAATGCACTCTCTCGAGGCACTCCTAAAAATGGAGAACATCGATATCTGTGCAGTAACTGGAACCTGGTTCAAGGCTCCAGAGAGCACCCCTGCAATACCAGGCTACAACTCTTACCACACTTTTCGGCCACCAAACCAGGACCGAAACACTAAAGGTGGAGGGGTGTCAATATTCACCAAGGATATTCACACCACCAGGCTAGTTGGCCAACACAATGTGTCTGAAATTCTCCAAGTGCAACTAACACTAGGTAAGACTGCAATCCAAATTGTAGCTTGCTACAGATACCCCACCATACCCCAAGATTCTCACTACACCTTTCTAAACATACTGGAAAATATTAAGATAGACCCAAACACCCTAATACTGGGGGATTTTAACTACCCTGCCATTAACTGGGAAAACTACTCATGTCCCAACACCTTTGCTAGCGGTTCTTGGAATTCATAAATTCCAATGCCCTGGATCAACTAATCCATAGTCCCACCAGGAGCTCCAATATCCTAGACCTGGTCATTACCAACATGGGAAATCAATGCTCCATACCTATGGTCACCCCCTCATTAGTCAGGTGTGACCATAAGCTAATCACCCTTAACATCCACATCCCACCCCCACCCCCGAGTAAAGAAACCACCATAAAAAACTTCTCCAAAGCCAACTTCATGCTACTCAAGTCAGAAGTGAGAAACTTCATAACACCCATGCAGACGGGAACTGAAAGTTCAACTGCTGAATCCTACACTAAGGCACTGTCTGAGCACATCCACTCATGCATGAATCGTGCCATCCCAAATAGAACCAAAATGCTCTCATCCAAAAACAGGAAGCCAATCTGGTGGTCCCCTGCCATAAACAAACTTTACAACAAAAGGAAGAAACTTTTGCAGAAAAGAGGAAAATCCCAGGATGCAAAAACTCCCTTACTAGCCTCAGTAAGAAACTGAGATGCCTCATAAAATCCTCCAAAGCTAGTTACGAAAATAAAATTGCCAAAGATTCCAAAGACAACCACAAAGCATTCTATAACTATGTCAAGAATCTAAATGGCAATGCTCAGATCTGCTCTGAGCTAAAACAGAATGGCATTAAATATACTGATCCAAAGAATATTGCCAATATCCTGGCAGATCGATTCAGTGCCAATTTCACCCCCCTCTCACTCCCTAAATGGCCCATCTCAATACCTGAAGATTGGCAAATTCCAGTAATAACGGCCACACAGGTACAAAACGTACTCTCTAAAGCCAAGAATACAGCATCCATGGGACCAGATGACATCCCGGGCTGTGTACTACATGAACTACAATATGAACTGGCACCTCACCTAAGTGTCATGTTTAATCATAGCCTCACCTCAGGTTTCATGCCCACTGAGTGGCGCAGAGCTACAGTTATCCCAATCCACAAGGGAGGATCCACCTTGGATCCCGGAAACTACCGTCCAATCAGTCTGACAAGCCTTATCTGCAAGGCCATGGAGCGTATTATCATGGAACTTATAAACAGACATTGGCAACCTTCAAACACCGGACCCCACCCAGTTTGGGTTTGTGAAGGGCCGATCTTGTCTCCTGAACCTGATTGACTTCTTTGAATCAGTCTCCAGAGCCATGGACAAGGGTAAGGTGGTCCACACAGCCTATCTAGACCTTGCCAAGGCCTTTGACACCATCCCCCACTCTGGAATCATAGATAAACTTACTAAGTTGGGCATTAATCCCTATGTCACCCAATGGGTTGCTAAATGGCTTACTGATAGAACCCACACTGTAAAAGTAGCCGACTCCAAATCCAACTCCAGACAAGTGACAAGTGGAGTACCTCAGGGTTCAGTCCTGGGGCCGCTCTTGTTTGGCATCTACTTCTCTGAAGTACAGGTCAACACTAAGGGACTCTGGCTAACAAAGTTTGCAGATGACTGCAAACTGGGAGCCATTATTGAATCCCCAAATGATGTGGATACTCTACAAAAGGGCCTTACAGAAACAGATGCTTGGTGCCAGAGCCATGGGCTCAAGCTCAATGCCAAGAAATGTATTGTTATCCCCTTTGGGAAAAAACATGTATCCATGAATTACCATATAGGTGGCAGTACACTAAACACAGAAAGTGTGATAAGAGACTTAGGGACACAGGTGGACAGTGGTCTCACCTTCGATAACCACATCGCCACAACAGTCAGGAAATCCTTCTATGTGGCACACCTCATCACTAAGGGCTTTTCATCCAGAAAGAAGGAGGTCATTGTCCCACTGTACTCATCCCTCATTAGCCCCATTATAGAATACAACACCCCATTTGGTATGTACCTCTCAAGACATCTGCAACAACTGGAAAGGCCTCAGAAATACCTCACTAAAAGAATCACAGGCCTAAAGCAGATGCCCTACACTGACCGCCTTAAAAAATCCAGCTATACTCTGTCGCATATCGTCTACTCAGAGGCGATCTCTGCTTAACATACAAGGCCATGTCAAACCCAGAGCTGTTGGACATGCTACACTTAAAGAAATCCCAATCCCTCAGAGCTACACGCTCCAGGGATCTAAACCTTGTCATCACAATAAACAAAACATGCTGGAGGGATAGGTTCCTGACCCAGAGACTCCCCAGACTCTGGAATAGATTGCCCATACATGTCAAGCAGAGTGCCTCTTTGGACCTCTTCAAGAGGAACCTTGACAATTGGATGGGAGAAAGGAAATTCACCCCAGGGATCACGTCAGTCGCCCTGCTAGACAGGGGTCCAGGATAGTAAATAATGTGGGAAGAAATAGCCAGGGAATTGTTATGGCTAGGCTTGTATAGGCCCTAGGGCTGATAGCCTAGTACCAACCTATGAACCTATGCTAAACTAGTAATAATTTTCCCAATATAAAGTAAAGCGCATGAAGCACATGTAGCTAAATAAAGTAACCCTCAAGAGGACTGTGAAAAATGTCCCTTCATATCATAGTGATTCTTACTGTTGCCCAAAAATGATTTACAAATCGGATCTCCCACAAGCGAAGGTGCCCTAATTAATGTTACCCAAATATCCTTTTCTCATATTTATACACGACTGCAATAAATTACTCAGTTCATTCCTACCCAATATAATCTTCCAGTTCTACAAAGTGCAACTAAGAACTGCATTAACATCCACAGTGTAAGTTACACAAAGTGCTCAAACATTTTGCTGTTCTTCATTGGCAGTGTTAACCTGACACATGGTATTAGCCAGAATGGGAGCTTTGCATGTTCTCTGCATGTATGCATGATTTTTCTCCTAATTCAGTTTCCCTTCACCCCACAAAAACATGCTGGTTAACTGGCTACATTATATTGTCCATTTAGGCATACATTTACTGTACTTATCCTTGTCTTTGCACCTTTGTTCATTTTTGAAATAGGTCAGTCAACCAGATATCTGTGTAAAGTTTTGGATGTTCATAGGTTCATAGGTGTTTACTAGGCTAATGACCATAAGGGCCTTTTTAAGCCTAGCCATGCATCTCAAATCTCTGATGAGTTCTGATACCCTTGATAAGTGTAGGCATGGGCCTGGGAGATGAACCATTTACAGGTTACCTGTTTGCATCAGAGACATAGGTTTACTCTATGTTCTCTCTGTGATGTATGGTACTTCTATAACTCTGTCCCACAAGGGGATACGGGACAATCTGTGACACAGATGAAAGGAGTTAGAGTAGCAGTCTGGTTGTGGGAAGAGCCTGTGAGGGAAGGATGGGAAATTCATGTATTTATTTATATATTGATATTATTATACATACATTGTGGACTAGGTTAGTCCAACTAGGCTAATAACCTCTTTTCAGACTATGGCTCACCCATGCTGGGAAGAAGATATGCTGCCTCCAGCACCTCTCTCACTCAAATGCTATGGGTAGATGCCCAGGGCATGGAAAGCTGGTGCCACTATTGGGAGGGATTGAGCTCTGACTACCCAAGCTAGTCATGGTAGCCCTTGTTTTTGCATGCGGGGGACCATACATGCATAGGTAGAGGGGCATTAGTAGTCCCTGCAGTAATCTGGTGGCCTCATCAGGACTAGGTACATGGTTCAGCTTAACACAGAAACACCCCCATTGTTTAAATCATCCCCCACTGTTCACATCCTAGATGACATGATGCTTTAGTGGTGATGTTCAACCTGTAGTTCCTTCCCAAGGAGAAGCAAGATAGGTTTCCAAAGGTCCATGGTCTAGGGCTAAGCCAGCTTTACTTGGGCAGTGGACAAAGGTGCATGCTCCACAGAAAAGAGTGGAAGGACTGGGTTTGAGAAGAGGAACAATGTATCCTTATGGCTGCCAGGATGATGGCCTCCTCTGGACAGCTGCCCCCCCCCCCCACTATACTGGGTAATGTCCCCAGTATAGGGATGAAGGAGCTACGTTTTATGAAGGGAGGCTTGATGGTTAGCTGGCATGAGTGCACAAAGCACCAAAAAAAGTTTTCTCCTAGTGTTTTAGTTTCCACTTCCCTAAAACATGCTGGCTAACTGTCTACAGTATATATTTTTTTATTTGTTAACAAGGTAAGCCCACTGAATGTAGGTGTTTGCACTGTTTGGTTAAGTGACTTTTTCCACAATTATATAGCAGGCAAATGAAGACTGGGAGAAACAAAGCCTGGACTAAAGGGATCAATTCACAACCTTTAATCACCTGTGCTGACAAACCATATAAATAAACATATCCATACAGATATACATTTTCTATTTTTACACTTGTCCTTGTAGCCTAGGCTTTGACTGAAAAAGTATGAACGAACCCACTGACTTACCCCATTAGTAAATGACAAAAGTAAAGGTTAAAAGAACTTACGATTAAATTAAACATATTTTTATTAAGTAATGGTTTGTTTACTCCCAGGTGAAAGTTGTTCACCACAACATATTAGTAATAGACAATTGTTTCAGTTTGATTAGGGTTAATTGGGTAACAATAAGCATTTTGCTGCTTCATGGTAAAGGACAGAGCTTACTGCCACTTCTTTGACTGGGCATCTTTTAAAAACTGTCTAGAGCTGAACGTGGAATAAGCTGCTAGTACAACAAAATTCCACCTTTTACATAACTGTAAGGAAATGCGTATATATATATATATATATAGATATATATATAGATATAAATATATATATATATATATATATATATATACACATACACATATATATATATATATATATATATATATAGATATACATATATATATGTGTGTGTATATATATATATATATATATATATATATATATATATATATGTATATATATATACACGTGTGTGTGTGTGTGTGTGTGTGTGTGTGTGTGTGTGTGTGTGTGTGTGTGTGTGTGTGCATATATGTATATATATATATATATATATATATATATGTGTGTGTGTGTGTGTGTGTGCATGTGTGTTTGTATATATCAATATATATATATATATATATATATATATATATATATATATATATATATATATATATATATATATATATATCTATATATATAAATCCCCTACACTACACCGACACACCACATAGCCGACACCCAAAACACCGACACCAAAAGACCGACTAATTACAAAACCGACAACTCACAAAACCGATAACTCACAAAACCGAACACCATAACACCGACAAACAAAACGTAAACTACACATTACGCACAACTATATATGCACTAACCTTAACCCATACCCTAACTCTAAGGTCCGACACTACCGCACACTTACCCTACCCACACCCTAACCCTAACTCAGTTAACCCGCCCCTAAACCTAAAGTCCGTCACTATCGCACACTTACCCTACCCTAACCCTAACTCACTTAACCCGCCCTTAAACCTAAAGTCTGTCACTATCGCACACTTACCCTACCCGCACCCTAACCCTAACTCACTTAACCCACCCCTAAACCTAAAGTCAGTCACTGTCACACACTTACCTTACCCGTACCCTAACCCTAAGTCCGACCTCACCTTTCCCACACCCTAACCCTAAATCCCTCACTATCGCATGGTTACCTGTCCGCTCCCTAACCCTAAATCTCTCACTATTGCACACTTACCGATTTGCACTCACATGTTGCCCATGTCGGTGTTTCGGCTGTCGGGATTTCACCTTGTTGATCATCTGTGTCATCGGTCTTCTGGTGTCGGTCTTTTGTGCGTCAGTTTTGTGGCGTGTCGGTCTAGTGTAGGGGACCCATATATGGATCCCCTACACTATACCGACATGCCACAAAGCCAACACCCAAAACACCGACACCAAAAGACAACAACTCACAAAGCCAATAACTCACAAAACTGAACACCATAACACCGACACACAAAACGTAAACTGCAGATTACACACAACTATATATGCACTAACCTTAACCCAAACCCTAACCCTAAGGTCCGACACTACCGCACACTTACCCTACCCGCACCCTAACCCTAACTCACTTATCCCACCCCTAAACCTAAAGTCTGTCACTATCGCACACTTACCCTACCTGCACCCTAACCCTAACTCACTTAACCCGCCCTTAAACCTAAAGTCCGTCACTATCGCACACTTACCCTACCCGCACCCTAACTCACTTAACCCGCCCCTAAACCTAAAGTCCGTCACTATCACACACTTACCTTACCCGCAACCTAACCCTAAGTCCGACACTACCGCACACTCACCTTTCCCGCACCCTAACGCTAAATCCCTCACTATCGCACACTTACCGAGTCACGCTCACACGTTGCCCATGTCGGTGTTTCAGCTGTCGGGATTTCACCTTGTCGATCATCTGTGTCGTTTGTCTTCTGGTGTCGGTCTTTTGGGTGTCAGCTTTGTGGCATGTCGGTCTAGTGTAAGGGACCCATAGATATATATATAGATATATATATATATATATATATATATATATATATATATATATATATATATATATATATACACACACACACATACATATATATATATATATATATATATATATATATATATATATATATATATATACACACAGACACACACACACACACACACACACACACACACACACATATATTTTATATATATATATATATATATATATATATATCACAAAAAAACATTTCTTTTTCAGAGTCTAATATGTTGGCACTCATTGCTGACCTTACTGTGTACTGATTAGCTTAGACCCTAGATATACACAAACATATTTTCCTGTGTACAGTCTTTATTGTAAAGTAAATACATAAGTAGTAGTTTATACAGAATAAATATGGCATTAGTAGCTTGTTATTATTTGTTTGCACACTTTTAATGGAATCAGAGCAAGAAGGAGGATGAGGACAGTCATGAGCCTCTGTATGCCAATAAGGAGATGGTCAAGACTGGTAACAGTAACAAGCAGTTTGACAATGCAGACTGCATCTCAGACAGTTTCATTTATCTGAATGTCTTGAAGTCAGTCTGTCTGACAGACGACCAACTGTTCTGTGGCTTCAGATGGTGTAGGATGATATCCCTAAATGATGTGAGTACAGCTGTAATCCGTGTGTGTGTGTTTTTGTGTGCCCTTGCTTGTTTGGGGGTAGTGCATAACAGGCTGCATAAAACATCTAGCACCTATTTTGGGAGTATAATGAGCTGGCAGACTTTTGGGATTCCCTGCAGACCGCTCTGTCGGAGATGCTGTGTGAGCAGGTTGAATTGACTGGGGAGAAGATTTTTTTGAATTATGCTACAGAATCAGAATTGCTTAGACATAGTAAAGCCTTGCTGAGTCTAATTATGGTGGCTGCCAAAAAACGCAATTAACAGAAAATAGAAATCAAAGTCTAGACCAATTTTACAAAAGTAGTGAATATAGTAAAAGAGATAAAACAACTGGTATTGGGATATTTAGAAAAGGGAAGGAGCGAACTGCATAGGAAAAAATGGGAATTGTGGGAACAATGTATGCAGAGCAGGAATGATATTTAAGAGGCAGGATTTGAATGAGCCATATAATGCTTAACTGACAATGACTGGATGGTTTATAAGTGATGTACAATGTTTACAACTACAGGTGTTTCAATGGTGTGCAACTAAAGTGATATCATTTTGTATGTTTTTCATTTATATAAATGTAAGATTGCCTTTGTCATGTGTAAATTTAATAAAGATGTTTGGAAAAAAACATCTAGCACCTACTCCAAGTTGTCTTTTTTCTAGGTTTGATATTTATTTCCTTATATTTAACAGTTTTAAAATGGGAAAGTAGGCTGGTCCATTGCCAGTCATGACCCAGACTGTTATTTCTGTTGCCTTGTCTTTCTCTTGTCATCCTTTTTGTGTGGATCCTTCATGGTGCTGTCTGATTAAATTAGCGTACACGATTTTGCTGTTTGTGCATCATTCCCTGCCTTGGGTATGTATAAAAATCTTACTAACTATAAAGCCTTGTGCACTCATCTGTATGCTGAATGCTACTGCTGTTCTTATTTAGACCCTTGTAATTTAGTAATACCCAGAATCATGTAAGTAACTTTTACATACTGACAAGCCTTTCTGTCACCTGGATGTACATTACTTCCTAACACAGCAGCAACACGAAGGTGTTTAGGAAAATGGAGTTATCACAGTGGGGAACAACCATTCATTCACAGATAGTACAAGTGAAACCTGCTGTCAGTTTTTTACTCAAAGAATAGTTATCATACTGGTTTCTGCAACAAGATATAGAAACTAATAACAAGCTTGCAAACATCTACAAAATCTCATTATACTGGCGATTACATAACACATTGAAATATTTAGTTTTTTAGGACCAAATAGTGCATAAGGTAAAGATTTTCACTTTATGGCAGAACCTGGGATAATACAACAGAGAGTGGATTTTAAAGTTAACCATCCCATCCAGTCATTTTTGATAACAGCAACAGAAGGTTAGCTTCGTGCTGAAACACATAGTAATTATCTTCAACTACAGTTTTAAATGCTTGTGCCACTGTTGAAAAATAGCTAGTTAGTGCATGTGAAATAACAACAGTATTGTGCACATACAAGTCTAAATGATTTTACTTATCTAAACCACTATATACGAGATCATCTCTTCAGTAGAAAGAAAACTGCTGTGGCAAACAGTATGATAAGAAAGGACACACAATACCTTCTAACATTTAAGGTTGAAGGCATGTTCTTTTCATTTAAGTCTTGGTTCAGAAACTTGAAATAATAATTACTAATACTACTATTGGTATTACTACTGCTACTCCTAATAGTAATAATAACACCATCCCAGCAGACATCTCTTCCAGTACACATAACCCTACCATCCTGTTGTCTCACAGTTCTGTTCACTTGTTGGAGACACAAGGTTAATCTTCTTTCTTTCTTGCTATATATATCTCTATCACATCAGTCACCTGGAATACAGTTTAAGCTCTCTGCATGCCACATGTCATTAGGTAATACAAGCTTGTTATCTAAGACATGTTTATGTTTTATTGTAGTGGTTTCTTTTTCTAGAAGCGTAAAGCAGCTTCATAAACAATGAAGCACCTAGAATTCTTTTTCCTGCTGAAGCTGTCCTGCCACATATTTTAGTGCCAGCTTTCCCCAATCAATACATTTCTTTTCAGCTTTTTTGTGATGCATTACTTCTTACTGCAGTTTCATAATTTAGAAAGAACAGTTTCCTCTTAAGCACATCCATGGTGTTTCTCAGAAACGAGAAGTATAAATAAATATAAAAGACCTTAATTGCAAGGGGCTTTCAATTCAAGAAAGATATATTTTTAAACTATTTTCTGCACGAAAGGACTTTGGTGTAGTTTAGTAAACATCACGAATGCCATGTCATGTCACAGATCACCGTTACTTGCCCTAAGGGCTAGATCTGGCAATACTGTAAACAGTTTTAACTGGGCCACTTCATCTGCATCCTCATCACTCCCTGATCAGCATATGTTGTCAGATCTGATGTTTCAGTGGAGATGCATTACATCCATAGCCTGTTGAATTTGGCATACTTGAAAAGGGGCAGCACTCCTGAAATGGGATACTGTGTGTATCTTGACCTCACCTGATGCAAATGAGAACTTTTGTATATGTAGACTCCATTTCAGGCTTTAATGAGCGAGGGCATTGGAAACATATCAAAAAGCTCTCAGAATAAATGAAGGCATGATATTCTTACACAGCAACTTTACTAATTAGATTAGATGATATAATAGTTGGAACAAGTGTCCCCCCTAGAAAAAACAGGAAGCCTTTAAATCTAGTAGAGCAAGTGGGAAAATTAACACCTTCTACAGTACATCATGAAGTTAATCTGAGAGTATTTATGTAATAGAAGCATATTAGCTTTCCTTTTATTTCTTGCTGAAGAAAGTTTTGCCCTGCACTGATTTTTATATGTTAATGCATGCATTATCCTTTACAGCTCTTTAATTCAGTACAGTCTCTTATTTTTGTTATGTATTTTTATTCTCATTTTTATATCTACATCGTGTTTGAGAAGGGTCCCTGGTGATCCATTTCACCTACCTGCTAAACAAATAAATAATAACCCAGAAAAGAAGGTGTTTTAAAGACAAAGTCTAATGGTATAAAGTCAGAAAAGGGCAAGGCGGATGGCACAGAATAAAATTTTACTGAAACTGTGATAAATGTGGCTGAAAGTTTCCTTATTTAAAATACGTATTCTACCCCATTTTGTACCTTGTACAAAGTAAGTTCTATCTGCTGCTACAAACAGCATGCTCACAAATGTAAAGGTCTGATCAGGGTAGGCATATCCTGGCACCTAACTTTCATGCTCAGCATTCAAGGAGCAACAGAGATGTTAGTTGGGCTGAGCCAGACGAAGAAACAGGGGAAGGATTGCAACCATAACAGCCAACACTCCGTCCACCTTCACTGAAGACTGGCAAGATATCAAAAGACCTGCTGATGTCACTCAGCCATTAAAACACAAATAAAATAGTGTTAGTTACAGCATGTTGGGGCAGAAGACATGCGTGATATCTAAAAATGCCTCAAATATTATATATATGACTGTATTATACTGCAAAACAATCAAACCATATTATAAAATTCGCTGATGATACCACAGTCGTGGGTCTCATTAGTGGTGGGAATGAATATAACTACAGGGATGAGGTGAACACTTTGACTGCCTGGCGTGACAGGAACAATCTGGACCTGAATGTTAATAAGACCAAAGAAATTATTATGGACTTCATGAGAAAGGCAACAGTTCACCAGTCACTCACTCACTGTCAAAGGGAAGGTAGTAGAGAAAGACAAAACAACCAAGTTCCTGGGCCTTCAAATCTCAGATGACCTCTCCTGGAGTGTTAATACCAACCATACAGTCAAGAAGGCTCAACAGAGGCTTCACATCCTGAGAAAGCTCAAAAAGGCCAGGCTCTCACTGTCTGCTCTTACCACTTTTTACAGGGGCGCTGTTGAGAGCATTCTCACTAGCAACTTCAAAGCATGGTTCGGCAACTGCACAGTTGCTGAGAAGAAGAAATTACAAAGTGTGATGAGGGTGGCTGAGAAAATCTTGGGCACAAACCCCCCTCCTATTCAGGAGCTTTTCTTTACAAGAGTAAGAAAGAGAACATACAAAATACTAGCTGATTCAACCCATCTGGCCAGCAACTGGATGTTCTTCATGTTTCACTGTTGCAGTCATCACATTTGGGTTATCTGCTTGCAGTAGTCCTCAGTCAGCCTGATTATCAAAGTCTTCGGTCCTGCATCGGTTGCTGTCTCATCTTCCTGACGTCAGGTAGTCACGGGTATAAAGCATGCAGCCGATGCCATTACATCAGTCTTTCTTGCCGTGCGGTGACAAAGCAGAAGCAGTTCGCAAGTGCCGGTCGGCCAACTCCTGAAATTTTCGTTTTCGAGTTTCAGAACCGAAGTCTTCAACTAAAGCTAAGTACCCCATTGGGGAAACTTTTTCTTGCTCTAAACCGATGTCAGTAAAAGTCAATAATTGTATTTCTTGTGGAAAGCAAATACCTCATAAAGATTTTCATTCGTACTGTATTCCTTGCCTAGGCCTTGACCATGATGTACCTCGCTGTTGGTTTTGTTCCGTATTTAAGCAATGAACTATCCGCCATCAGTATATTTACACTTCTAAATATTTTGGTACTTGGTTCAATTATCCAGATATGTCTTCAGTAAGCCATCCGACTACCGACATTCCAAAAAAAAGCAAAGATAAAGACAGAGACAGGCCGCCTAGGTCCAAAGCTGCCGACGATGTTTCTCCTAAGCCAGTCGCCAGTTCACCGGTACTTAGTGAGGCGCTTTTGCAGCCCCTGATACCCACTACTTCAGATTCTCAGGCCATTACTGAGACCCATTCCGAGTCTGCTATGCCACAAGATGCTTCAACTGTGGAATCTGCGAATGTGTCTACCTTGGATGTGTCCATTGCCGCTGTGCAGGCACCGGCTTCTGAGGGAATCTTCAGGCCTACTGACTTGCATATTAAACTGACGTCATCTTTTTCTTCAAGGCCTAAAACTCGAACCATGCCTAGAAAACCGATGCCCAGACCGCATGGTCAGGCCTCTATGCCTAAAAAACAAATGATTAGAATGGCTGAAGACCTTATTACTTTAATCAGGGGAAGCCAACCTTACCATTCTAAGAGAACTAGGACTGAATTTGCTTATGATACTTCTGACCAGGATTCTGAACTTTCTGTTTCCTCTGATGACCAGGATTTACCCTTATCTACCTATGAGGATTCTGATGCTGAAGACTCTATTCCCTCTGCTTCCCCCCCAGAGGATTTCTCTTTTGGTGAAACCTTGCATACTCTTAGGGAGCATTCTTCTGGGAAAGCCAGGATTATTCTGATTCTAAAAAGAGGCTTATGAATTCCTTACTCCTGCTTCAACACAGGCCTTTAGCTATCCCTCCTGTACTAGACATTGTTGATGATGCCTTTTCGGAATCAAGCTTGGCCCCTGACTCTTTACCTCCTGTACCCAGAAAACCTAATAGATGTTACAAGGTTCCTGACTCTCATAAGTTCCTTTTTAAAAATCCTACTGCAGATCCTGAGACCATTTCACAGGGACCCAAGGGCATTAAGGCTTCTACTGCCAAAAATCCTACCCTCTCTGATAGAGACTCCAGGGCGCTGGATAGATGGGGTAAGAAGGTTTACACTTCTGCTACCTTGGCCATTAGGGCCTTAAACTGTCAGTTTCATATGTTAAAGTATCAGCAACATATTATTGGATTGCTTAAACAGAAAATGATGTTGACTCCTGAATGTGCTGAAAATAAGGATTTACAGGATTTAATGCATTCTGCGGAACAGGTTGGAAAACATACTTTGCAATGTGGATTTGATTCATTAGAGGCATCTTGCATGGCTGCTGTCACTGGGTCTGTACTTAGAAGGCATGCTTGGCTTAAGGAGCAATCTTTGCCAGATCATGTTAAAGCTAAATTGCTGGATGCTCCCTTAAATCAGGACTGCCTGTTTGGCAACAAAGCAGAAGAAGTTCTTAAAAAGATGGAGGAAAAAGCTAAATCTATGCAAACTGTTAAAGATTTCCTACAAGTACAGCCTCCAAGATTTAGTAGGCATTGGCCCTCTAAGAATTGGTCCTTTCCTGTCTCTTGCAGGCCTTCTCAGTCCAAACCCAGAACCAGCAGAGCACCCAGGCTTCAGTCCCAGGGTACACACAGGACTAAGCAGTGGGGGGCTCCCACTTCCAAATCAGGGAGTAGTAAGAATCCCCCCTATGGTAAGCTGTCTCAATGACTTAACTCTAAAACTTCCAAGCTCTTCTCAACTGACTGCTCCTTTAGGGGTAAAGATTGCTCTGCAGGCCAAAAACTGTGAACTCATTACCCAGGACAAATGGGTTTTAAATATAGTTTCCCCAAGGATACAGATTTCACTTCCACACATTACCAACCCCAAACAGTTGGCCAGATCTACCCCCAAATCAGTGGGCAGAGGCTCAAAAGCAAGTACTCTCTCTCTTAAGCATAAAGGCTATTCAAACTGTACCAGAAGAGGAAAAGGGACAAGGTTTCTACTCAAGACTTTTCCTGTTACCCAGAAAAGACAATTTATGGCATCCTATCCTGGACCTTTCTATCTTAAACACCTTTTTGGTGATTCTAAAATTCAAGATGCTAACTCATCACCAGTTGCTTCCTATGCTAGGCAAAGATGCCTGGTTGGCAACACTGGATTTAAAAGAAGCCTACCTGCACATCCCAATCAGGGAATCTTGCAGAAGATACCTACGCTTCAAAGCAGGCTACATGCACTGTCAGTTCTCTGCCCTGCCCTTTGGCTTATCCACTGCACCCAGGGTATTCACAAAGTGCCTAGCTCCAGTCGTTGCATTTTGCAGGCAAATAAATATTCAAATATACCCATACCTGGATGATTTTCTAATTCAGGCAGAAAGCCAGGACATACTCTTGAATCATCTTGCATTTGTACAAAAGGTGCTAACTTGTCTGGGGTACACCATAAATAAAACGAAATCACATCTGGTACCCTGTCAACAAATTATATTCCTGGGAGCAAGCTTGAACACAACTTCCCAGATGGCTTTCCTCACGCCAGAGAAACCAATTCATTTGACAACTTACTTCAAACTGATGGCCACAAAGACCCTGCTATTTCCAAGGCAAATACTGCAAGCCTTGAGGTTCATGGCCTCCTGCATTCTACTAATTCCATATGCAAGACTGAATATGAGGAAACTACAATGGTATCTAAAAAGCCTATGGTGTCAATATTCTCAGGATCTAGAAGCTATGATTCCTAGCATACCTTGCCTTCGGTTAGAGTTCCTTTGGTGGGCAGAGGCCTGCCACCAAAACAAGGGACTACCATTCACTCTACCCCCTGCCGCCCACACCCTAACAACAGATGCACCAGACTACGCATGGGGGCCTCACCTGGCAGGGAAGTGCATTCAGGTCAAATGGAACCAAAGTCAAATGCACCTGCATATCAATCAAAAAGAAATGTTAGCTGTATGGAACGCTCTAACAGCCTTCAAGGACCACATTCTTCAAGGACAATTAATGGTAAAGACGGACAACATCACTGTTATGTGGTACATAAACAAGCAGGGGGGTATCCATTCTTACCCCCTCTGCAGACTGGCCATGGCTCTGTGGAACACAGCCTTGAGCTACCAAATGCATCTACAGGCTCAATTCCTGCCAGGAAAACTAAATACACTGGCAGATGAACTAAGCAGAAATCTCATGGACCCACACGAATGGAAACTGGAACCAAAGACTTTCAACATGTTCATAGGTTCATAGGTTGGTACTAGGCTATCGACCCTAGGGCCTATGCAAGCCTAGCCATAACAATTCCCTGGATATTTCTTCCCACAATAGTTACTTCTCTGTTTTGTTACTTCTCTATTTGTTGATAAACAAATGGGGGATCCCAGATATAGACCTGTTTGCCTCCCTCCAGAACTACCAATTGGACAAATTCTGCACAAGGACTCCCCACAGACAAGCTTGGAAAGTGGATGCTCTGTCCTTCAGCTGGAAACATCTATCAGTTTATGCCTTTCCCCCTCTGCCTCTCCTCTCCAAAGTACTACTAAAGATCAAACAGGACAAACCAAGGATGATACTGATTGCACCAGACTGGCCACGCCAACATTGGTACCCCCTCTTGTGCAGTGTGTCACTGCTGGCTCCATGGCACCTGCCTCAGACCCCTACCCTGCTGTCACAGCAGGAGAGTCAGATTCTACACCCTCACCTTCAAACCCTGAACCTGGCAGCCTGGCTAATTACCTAATCTCTCTGTTACCATCCCTCAGTAAACAAGTGTTGGATGTCATTTTGGCGGCAAGGAGGCCTAGTACTGGAAAATCTTATGCTGAAAATGGAAAATATTCTGTACCTGGAACCAGACTCAAGGGATGGGCACAGCAGTGCCCAACTTACATCAGATTCTTCAATACTTAACTGAGATGCTTCACAAGGGCCTTTCTTTTTCCTCCATCAAAATTCACACCTCAGCCATTTCAGCTCATTACAACACAGAACCACCCCTCTTCTCTCATCCACTTCTCAAGCAGTTCCTCAGAGGGGAAAAAACTTAAGACCACCCAGGAGAGCCCCAACTCAAGCCTGGGACCTTAACTTTGTATTGGAAAAACTCACTCTTCCTCCTTTTGAGCCAGCTGCAAGTGCAGAGTTAAAATTCCTTTCTTGGAAAACAGCCTTCCTTTTAGCAATCACTTCAGCAAGAAGGGTATCTGAATTACAGGCCCTTATGGCAGTGGAGCCTTTCATCATCTTTCATGCGGACAGGGTGTCACTCGGGACCAATCCCTCCTTCATGCCCAAGGTAGTTTTCAGTGTGGCTCTTAATCAGTCCAGTCATTTGCCAACCTTCTTTTCTAATCCACAGAACAAAGGGGAACGGATACTGCACTCCTTAGATGTGCACATACAACTTAGGTTTAACTTGGACAGGACTAAACCTCAAAGGAAATCTGAACAACTGCTGGTGGCATTTGCTGCAGGGGCAGAGGGGAAGGCCATTTCAAAGCAAACCATTTCTAAATGGATTGGCCATTGCATTCATTTCTGTTATAAGCACCATGGAAAACCTACTCCACAGGGGACAAGACTACACTCAACCAGGGCTGCATCTACCTCTACAGCCTTTCTCAGAGGTGTCCCTACCAGGGACATCCTAGAAGTTGCTAACTGGAGTTCTGTACATACTTTCACCAAACATTACCATTTGCCAATTTTCTCTAAATCCAGAGCTGGCTTTGCCACTGCAGTCTTGCAGGGCCTTATACCTGGTCCTAATGCTAATTCCTCCTCCCATCCTTAGCTTTGGGAATCTACCCAAATGTGATGACTGCAACAGTGAAACATGAAGTACATAGTACAGTTGTGTACACTTACCGTAAATGTAGATGTTTGAGTGTATTCACTGTTGCAGTCCTGGTTACCCTTCCTCCAGCCCCCTGACTTCTTTTGGCTATACCTCTACTTTCCTTTACTATGCTTAAAAGCTTTTTTGTGTATTTGCTTTTTTGTTGGAGGTATACCAGTGTGTGTGTGTGTATATATATATATATATATATATATATATATATATATATATATGTTTAATTGCTTCCCATTAGGGGGCACCTGACATCTGGGGCAAAAAAAACTAATGTAATGGCATTGGCTGCATGCTTTATACCCCTGACTACCTGACGTCATGGAAGATGAGACAGCAACCGACGCAGGACCCAAGACTTTGATAATAAGGCCGACTGAGGGCTACTGCAAGCAGATAACCCAAATGTGATGACTGCAGCAGTGAATACATTCGAACATCTACATTTATGGTAAGTGTACACAACTGTACTTTCTCACAACTTTTGTCTGGAAGGAGGTAACACAGCTTCCGCTGTAGGACTAACAGATTCAGAAACAGTTTGTATCCTATAACTGTGCGACTTAATAACTTAGACACCAACCATAATACCTGATACATTGAAGCCTCTTTTTTCATGTAATCCTGCTGCTCTGAGCAATTACTGCCAGTATTACTGTTATGCAATATGATGGCTATACTGAGTCATGTGTAAGGTTAACAAGTGCAATATGGTAACTAAACAGCTGCTGTTCACTAGTCTATATTTATTCTCTAATCTTAACAGTGTAGAGGTTTGGTGGTGGGCATTTATTTATTATTTATCATTGGATAATGGGTATTGAGTGTGTTTATGTAATGTGAATTGCCTCTCATATGTCATATGTGTTATTTTCTTTCTTATGTTATTCTCTGATATTGCTGTATCTCTGTTATTTGCACTTTCATTGACAGTTGTAATTTCATTTAGGCTGCACTTGTGTGGTCCTAAATGACAGTTTCTTTGAATTTTTGAAACATATGTGTGTGTGTGTGTGTGTGTGTGTGTGTGTGTGTGTGTGTGTGTGTGTGTGTGTGTGTGTGTGTGTGTGTGTGTGTGTGTGTGTGTGTATAATATAATATTTCTTTGGGAAGTATGTTTTAAATCAATCTTAATATGTATTATGCATAATCTACCTCTGTTGTAATGGAATTGCGAAAGCTGATGGCAGCAGCAACCCTAAAGATGGAAATGAAGCTTTGTTATCAGAGGTGAGATTTCAAAGGAACACTATAGGTATACAGAGTGAAGCCAGAGATTCTAGAGTAAAAAGCAGCACCCTTTTCACCAGCTTAACCTCTCCAGGCAGAGTGAATTCATTATAGTTTAAAAGAGGACTGAACACAACTTAAAATGCACTATGTTTGAAAAAAAAGCACTGTGTTAGACTGCAAACTACTGAGCTTTAAGGATAAGAAAGCACCAAAACAAATTTTTTTCTGTATTTTGATACTGTTGCAACCCCTTTATTTACACCAGCTTAGTATATTTATCTTTATCTGTTGGACACACTTATGCCATCCATTTTCTAAATCAGTTGTTTTTATTAGGTACATTTTTGTAACAAAGTATCTAAAACAGATCAGACTTCCTTATCCCTAGCAATAATCCATTGTTTCTCCTGCAGCATCCCCAGTCATATCCAAGCAAACTGAGAGATATAATTCTTTTAGCTTGTTTTGATTCTGCCTGTGGGCTAAGCTTACTAAAGTTGACATAGTAGCTACCTAGAGGCCATCTTAACTAAGTGCCTAACCACGTTACATGGCTCCTCTCAATGTAGGACAATAGCTGTAGTCTGAGACTCTCCCATATTGCCTAGCTCTGTGATGGGGAATGGGTTTGGCTATCCTGCTTAAGAAATTCATTTTTTTTGTTTGCAACAGCAGCCTTATCTTTTTAGCCACTGCCAATACTTGTGGCCATAAGCAAGAATGGGGATATAAGAAAAAGCTCACATAGCATCTCCTAACCCCTTGAGTACTATCATGTAGCTAAAAACAGCCAGCAGAACAATGTATATGAAAACTCATTTATTATGAAAAAAAAATTAAAAATAGTTAAGTTCTTTCATCGGAACAACACCAGCCTCCCAGTCTGCTCTTCCCTCATTTGTGAACAAGACCCAAGGAACTTAAACTCCTTCCTCCACTTGTGGATGATGTTATTGCTTTTCTCACCTGCAGATAGAAGTCTACTATTTTTTTTGAGACAGAATAACGATCTATGATTTGGATGTGCTGATTTTCATCCCATCTGCTTCACACCTGACAACAAACTACTACAGTGCACATCAGAGGTTCGTCTCTTGACATCAAGAGGATAATGTCATATGCAAGCAACGAAGATGAAACCCCAAAATCCACACACCAGATACCCAACAAACCTCAGGTGCATCTCTATATCTTCACAAAAATTAAGAAAAAGAAGGAGACAATATACATCCTCTTGGTGCAGCCCTGTATCCATGATAGATGCAACTGTCTTAATGCTGAGAACGCAGCCACAATTTTTGCTCTCCCAATACATGGACTGAATGATGTACAGTAGTGGCCCTGGGACTCCATACTGTTGTATTACATCTCACAAGACATTGCTAGATATGCTGTCCTATGTATTTTCCAAGTCTACAACATGTGTACACAGTAATGATAAACTTGTAGAACCTTTCAGTTTCTGCACAAATACAAGAAGTTTAACCACTATTCCATGACCATGACAGACTGTATGTGCTCCTAAAGTAGAGGTGTAACTGTCCAGTCATTCGGGGTACCTGGCACAGGATTTCCCATCTGGACTAAGGAGTGTGGTCCTTCTATAACTAGAACACAGACCCCACTCCTCACTGTTTTTAAAAATGCAAACTAGAGGGTAAAACAGTCACACACACACACATAGCATTAAGTAAAAGCTATAAGAAAGCCTCAGCCAGGTTAGAGTCTTTACTGTTTAATACCTTAAACTTCCAATAGCCAAGGCCGATGGGATATATGTAAATGACCATTAAAGATATACAAATGTTTCAGCCACATGACTTTTAAATGTCCTTGACTTTTAAGATGTTTAAGTATTTAATGGTTCTTTCAGGTCAATAAAGTAAAACCTCATTAGACATGGACATGCCGTGTTTTGCCAGTTTTCAGAGCTACTCAATATAACACATAGCTTAAAAACAAGCTGATGTCAATAAACATTAGGGTGTCAGAAAATATCCCAAATAATATCCAAACCACATAGTAAAAACATCACAATGACAAACAGTTAAGTAGAAACTACAAGAAAAACATAGGCAAGCTATAATTTTTACTGTGTAATACTTAAAAATTCTGTAGGAGGGCCCATGGCATATATGCAAATGAACCCTTAAGGAAATAACAGTATTTTTGTTTGGCTTTATTGGTCAGAATACACCAGTTGTTGTTGTTGTTGTATCTTTCGGCTTTTCCCGGTTAGGGGTCACCACAGCGGAACTCCGGTCCGCTAATGATTGGCAATAGATTTTTATGTACCATGTTGCTAGCCCTGATGCACAACCTTCAATGAAGGTACGCCCATTCACGCATGTCTCCACACAGAAGACGCTTTAGCTGCGTATCGAACAGGACAACGTCTTACTGTGAGGCGACAATGCTACCGCAGCACCACCACCGCAAAGATTTAAAAATAAAGTCATAAGCATTCAGGATTCATTTAACTAAATACTGGTTTAAAAGGGCCTGCCTGCTTTTAAATAAATAAGCTAACGTGTTCACTGTTCTATTAAATGCACTAAAATATTAAGGTTGTTGGGAGGCCACTGGTTCTTATTCACATCCCACAGTTTAAGACTTTGTTGTTCCCTGAACTGCCTGCCACTGTACCTTTATAAATGTTACATTTCTCTCAGCAAAGATTGCTCAGAACAATTAAGATTAATTGCCTGCAGCTGCAGACAGCACATCTCCAAGTAAAAGCAGTCACCAGTGAGAGAACAAACAGCTGATAACCTTGCAGCTGCATGACAGAATCTTTGCAAATTTCACTAAGAGTACAGTGTATAGACATCCTCTAGCCATCTGCCTGGACCTGCAAACTTCTTGTCTCCCACTGAGAGCATTTGTTAATAGGGGGAAAAAACCTGTGGCCCAAATTCAGAAATGTTATCGCAAGCTGTACATCTTATGGTAACTTTTGTATTCAGAGACAGCCCAATCATGGTGCAACACAAAGAAGTGCAGCACTGAGGTGGGCTGTCTCCACAGCAGTGCTAGATGCTAATGAGGCATTCCAGGGGAGAGGCATATGCTAATTAGCTATATGCTGTCCCCTGGAACTGCGTGCAGTAAGGTATTTAAAGTAGCATGGCTGCCCCTGGACACCCATGGTAATGTGAACATAGCAGAGGTAAGTGCTGTGGAGTTTAGGGGTCATGTTATGTTGGGAGGTGTGAGTATGTATATGTGAGGGGCTGCATGTGTTAGTGTATGTATAAATGTGTGGCTCTTGGAATTTGTAGTAGAGGGGTTAGTGAGGAGGTATGTTAAGGTGTGTGTGTGTGTGTGTGTGTGTGTGTGTGTGTGTGTGTGTGTGTGTGTGTGTGTGTGTGTGTGTGTGTGTGTGTGTGTGTGTTCTCATATGCAATGAATGTGTGAATGTGTGTGGGGGTGTTGGGGTGGCTGTTGTACTTCCAGTCACCCCTAAAGGACTACTATCACCAGGAATAAGTTTAAAGACATGGGTCAGGGAGAACACCAGCCACCACGGTAACTCTAAAGATGTGGGTTAAGGGAGACACTAACCACCAGCAATAATTTTAAAAATGTGGGATTGGGAGGACACTAGCCACTATGGATAACCTTTATTAGTGTACCTTAATGGCACTTCTACATAACATGGGTGAGGGGAACCACTAGACTCTAGGAGAGCTCTTATATAGTGTGCCGTAAGGGCACTTAAACATAATGGGAATTGGGGGTGGCACTAGACACCATGGAGACCTCTATATAGCGTGATATCAAGTTACTTAATTAAAAAAATATGGTGCAGGGAACCACTAGACATGAGGAATACTATAAGTAGCATGCCTTAAAAGCACTAAAGGGGATTCCAACCCTGTAACCTCCCACTGAAGAATATTAGTCCTCTGCTCTACCACTAGACACTAGGGATATAATATAAAAAAATAAGAATTTAAAAATACTTAAACTACAAAGGGGGAAAGGTTTTGAACCCTGCACCCTTGTCCACAAGAAACCTCAGCATAACCCACTTTGCTTACTGATAAGTTAGTGCAGCAAGGTATTTTAACATATAATGAGGATCTTGGGCATTATTCAATGACTACAATAGTTTGTGACTTACGAGGGAGAGGGACAGGGAATACCTCTCAACCTCATAGCTGAAGAAATCAAGACAAAGACAAACTTAATGGCGGGAATCATCAGGGACCAGTTTTAATTATTCCTCTTACAAATTTATAATCTCTCTTGTATAACAGCGAGTTGTGGTCCCCGCCTAATGGGGATTTAGGGATGTGTTCAAGAACATGAAATTTGAATGTATCACTCTTTCCATTAAGGAACTACGCTTTGATGGTGATTGTACTTCTGGTACTTTTTACTTCAATAAAGTACTACCTTCTAGAATCTGAACTTCGACTATGTTGATTTTTTCCACCACGGTGAGAAGAGCTCCTTAGCCAAGCCACATTTATGTTGTTTTGCCTGTTTTTTCTGTGTGTTTCATCTTTGATTTCTAGCTGCCACACTAGTGGTTCCTCTCACCAGGCGACCTGACCAGCCAGAACTACGACCTGTATACGAAGCCTTTCTAAAGGCTTTACTCAGTCTTCAACCACAAGCGCTCGGGTATGCACAGCCTTTCTCAAGGCTTTACCGGTAGCCCAGCTTCTTCGCCAACATCCCACCATACCTTTATTAAGGCAGCCTACCTGGTCATCCATTTGTTCTTTACTTCCCTAGGGTATTTTATTTGTGGACATTTTTCCTCCTCTGCATGGGAGCTTGAATACCCAGGTCCCACAGGCAATCATTTTCCTGCTGGACATTTTTCACCAAGGGCACCCATACCTTGGTCTAATTTTTGTCTGAGGACTCACAAAGCCATGGACACCAGGTGGTTACAAGACCTATTGACACCCCCAGCCGTCAACATTGAACTAGAACACCCAACGTAGAACATCCTAGAGACTGACTCTTCATCGGACCACATGTGGCAACTAGAGGACACCCTAAAAAGCCTTATCTGCATTAAATGGGAACATTTTTATCTCGCATCGTACATACAGTTTAACCTCTCTCCAAAAGGCCTCACCATCTACAAGAAGCCTTTTTACAGAGGTTCTGATGCACAATTGATTCAGGACTGGTACAAAATCCTAGAGGATACTAGCACACTACTGCTCAACCAGCTCCTTGAGCACAACCAGAGGCACAGAGAGAGAGACTTTCCTCTACCCTGGAAACCATTGAGGCCACCTGCAAACAGTCCCCCTCCTTTGACAAGCACTTTCTTATGAGTAAGGACAGGCTCACCAAATTTGAGGGCAAAATCAAGGAAAGGAGGCTCAAAAAATTGAGAAGGGACATGGCCCTCTCCAACAAGGAATGCTCTTTTACATTAGACCGAGTCAGTCCATCGGAAAGCCAGAACTCCATAGGGGTCACGCTAAGTACCAACACTCCACCGTTAGGCCCTGGCCCTTCTCAGGGCCCACCGGCTAACCCAGGTCCTTCTCAGGACCTACACCAGTGGGATTTTTGGAGGGCCCCGGACACCCTGTACCCCAGACCCCTGCTCCACAGGGACCAAACCACTTACCTGGGAATGCCGGTGACTCCACAGATACAAGCTTTGGGCCTTACCAAGACAGCCAGGCTCTCCCTTGGGATGAGCATCAAGATGACCCACAGGGACCCAGAGACCCCACCTCAAGGGACCCATTCGATAGAGGTCTGTGCCCCACCACCCCTACACTCCCCACAGTATCAACCAGGGAGGAGGAACCACAACTGGCAAGGCAAGAGGGACTTGAAATTTCTCGGGCAACCACCCACCCCGAAAGAAAAGAGAAGACACAGAGGCCAGGTCTCAAAACCTTCACAGTATGGAACCACTCCAGAACACCGCTCTCCCAATTAGAGCTACAGTTTCTGCAAAAAGGCCTCACTTTTGTCCCCCAGGGTCAGTCCAGTCTTCCAAAAACGTTAACAGACCTACGACTCTTCATGAGGAAACTTCAGCTAAAGCTATATTTCTACCAACATGGTAAAAAAGACCAGCCTCAGGACCACCAGACTGTTCCGACTATTAAATTAAAAAAAAAGCAACTTCTGCCCCCCTCCCAACCCGGTCATACTATTCAGGACAAGTGTGAACTTGAGATCAGGTCTGTCTTATGCAAACGGAGGAAGAAAAGGATTTTTAACACCAACAAGGAAGAATTTGCAGCCCTCAGACAACTCAGCTCAGACCCTTCGAGAAGGGTCATGAAGGCTGACAAGGGTGGGGGGATACTAGTGACAGACACCACCTCTTACAATGACAAGCTCCACAGTATGCTCAACGACCACCGGTATTATGACATCGTAGATCACAACCAAGTGCTGACAGCCTACGAGGACATCAGAACAGAAATCTCGAGGCTAGAGGATATGGACCTAATTGACGAAGGGCTCACAGAATTCTTCTCCATCCACCACCCAAGGATTCCCCAGTTCTTTGGGATACCAAAGCCACACAAAAACCTGGCAGACCCTCCATATAGTCCTGTAGTAGCCAGCGGAGGTTCTGTCATGGAAACCATAGCTTTCTACCTGGACTTCCACCTAAAACCTCTCGCAGAAAACAACAGGTCCTTTATTTTAGACTCTATGGACTTCCTTAACAAGATCAAGGACATAGCCATAGACAGAGACTGGATC
The DNA here is from genome assembly GCF_019279795.1 of Protopterus annectens. Classification (NCBI taxonomy): domain Eukaryota; kingdom Metazoa; phylum Chordata; order Ceratodontiformes; family Protopteridae; genus Protopterus; species Protopterus annectens. Next base: position 1,579,265,280 of record NC_056729.1, read on the forward strand.
CTGGTCACCATCGATGTGGGGTCCCTTTACACGGTACTCCCACATGACTTCTGCACTGCAGCCATGGCTGAAGCCTACATGAAAAACCACATGGCCATACCAGGGGAAGTGGACCACCTGGATAGTCTCCTCTCCTTGCTCCTCAAGAACAATTTTTTCCACTTCAATGGGCACTACTATCGCCAGAGCACTGGGATTGCTATAGGAGCAGCTATGGTCCCAAGTTTGGCAAACATGGCACTAAGGAAGTGGGAGCAGGACCACATATACAGTTCCACCTTTTTTAACAACATAGCGTGCTACTACAGGTTTATCGACAACATTTTCCTGGTTTGGAAGGGTAACCAGGTTGAACTGGAGGAATTCCTCATTTATATCAACAACACCACTGCATTCCTGCATTTTACCAGCAAACAAAGTACAGAGGAGATCAAATTTCTGGATCTTTACCTGAGGAAGAAACAAGGCTCCACCACATTGACACACAATCTCTATCAAAAACCCACTAGGGTAAACTTTTTTCTGCACACCACCATTATGCACCCCTTCAAACAGAAGGTGAGTGTTATTAAATTGCAAGGGATCCGTATAGCACGAGTCTCCCAGGACCTGACGGATTTCTTGACCAACATTCGAAAGCTACAAATGGACTTTTTAGCCCGAGGCTACTCAGAAGGGCTAATCAACAGGATCCTCGACCCCATCATCAGCCAGCACCAACTTGGTGTCCCTAGAGCTCTAACTGACACCAGGATCCAGACCACCCCAGAAACTAGATTACAGTTCAACTGCATCCTGGACTTCTCTATGGACTACAAAGACATCATCCAGATCATAATGAACAATTGGCCCATCATCACAAATAACAAGTCTTTTGGCCGCATTTTTCCAGAGAAACCCCTCCTTCACAGCTAGAAAAGGGAGAAGCATTAGGGACTTTCTGGAACACCCCTGCCAAGTTAATCTTGAAAACCCTGGTACCTTTGCCTGCAGTGAGCCTCCCTGCCACTACTGTAGACACATGAGCTGTGCAGCAGGCTTTTACTGCCCCAATGGCAGGAGAAACTATACACCTAATGTCAGAGGCGACTGCAATGTCACAGGAGTAGTTTACAGGGCAGCGTGCACCAAATGCAACGCTTTCTATGTGGGCAAGACAGTCAACTCCCTTAAAATGAGGATAGCAAAACACCTGCATGACTTAAAATACTTAAAAGTGACAAACCAGCTGGCAGTGCATGCTCTCAGGAACCTAGGACACAATACGTTCAAATTTCATGTTCTTGAACACATCCCTAAATCCCCACTAGGCGGGGACCACAACTCGCTGCTTGAGAAGAGGGAACTCGAGTGGCAAATACGTTTGCAGGCAAGAAAAAGACCAGGCCTTAACTATGCGGAATCTTTGACCCCAGTCTTGTATCTCAGAAAGATACAACACCGTATACCACAACCTCTGTGCCTGGACCTCTAACAGATTTACAGACGAAATGTTACCTTTCGTGTGACAGCCAGTTTTGATCTCAGCAGTCTACCTCCAGCCCATGGTCTGATACTTCCCGTGGCGAATTCGGGCAGTTTTTGGTCAATGGTTCATTTATATATATATTTTTTTGTCTTTCATGTTTTCTACAATGGTTCAGTATTACTGTTTTTTTCGGGTCTTTCTAGCTTTTCAGGTTACATATCAATGCCTTTTTAAGATTGTTTTTTAATTAACAGCCCTCATTCAGTTCCATATCTTAATACATTAGTTTCTATTGTTATCCATTATTTAAGAATTTTTCACTATTTTGTTTCTCTTTTTAGTTTCTGTATCTTATTTTTTGGATATCTAGCCTGGTTCTTATTTTTTGGTCTTATTTTTTTGGTTTTCTAGCCTGTTTCTTATTTTACATACATGTTATTTTACATACATGTTGTTGCTATTTCTCTAGTATGCTCGGCTTTGCTTATTATGCTCTTTTAGGTTGTCCACCATCCTGAAGAAGATTTCAAAAAGTGTAGCCTAACAATGTATTTTACCAGCAAGGGTTGATTTTTTTCCAGCAAGACAATTTTTAGTTAACTACATTTTTTTAGCTAATTTTTAGCTAAGCTCCGAACTTCACTATTGTAGGTTTAGAGTGATTCTACTAACCACGTATGAGCGGGCTCAGGGTATCTAACCTATCAGATTGTAAGGTGTGATGTCAAGTTGTTGTGCCCAATCACAATAGAGGTTTTTCACCCACACTTGATTGGCTCCCACTGACACACACCCAGGTACTCTTATAAAAGGAAATCCTCAGGATCACTCTTTCCATTAAATAACTACGCTTCGATGGTGATTGTACTTCTAGTACTTTTTACTTCAATAAAGTACGACCTTCTAGAATCTGAACTTCGACTACGTTGATTTTTTGCCACCACGGCGAGCAGAGCTCCTTAGCCGAGCCACATTTACATTGTTTTGCCTGTTTTTTCTGTGTGTTTCATCTTTGATTTCTAGCTGCCACACTAGCGGTTCCTCTCACCAGGCGACCTGACCAGCCGGAACTACAACCTGTATACGAAGCCTTTCTAAAGGCTTTATTCAGCCTTCAACCACAAGCGCTCGGGTACCCACAGCCTTTCTCAAGGCTTAACCGCTAGCCCAGCTTCTTCACCAACATCCCACCATACCTATATTAAGGCAGCCTACCTGGTCATCCATTTGTTCTTGGCTTCCCTAGGGTATTTTATTCATGGACATTTTTCCTCCTCTGCATAGGAGCTTGAATACCTAAGTCCCACAGACAATCATTTTCCTGCTATATAATAGTAACATATATGTAGAATAAAATAAAACACTATGCACCACCAATAAATTCTAAAATTTTATTCATCTATTAGTAACTTTGAAAAGTGATTTTTGGCCATGATAGAAAAAACAGACAACTTGAACAAAATACAAATTGCATTAAGACAGGTACTGAATTATCGAAATACTTCAGCAAAATAATGTCAACTCGGGAAGGCAACAAAGTTGACATTTTATTGTAATGTTGATAAGGCTGTAATAGTAGTTCTTCAAATGTGTATCTCAGTTAAATTATCTGGGTCTAACCTTTAACTAATTGTTGAGTGATTTGAGATCTGTATAGTCCAACCCAGCACGGGTAAAATATTAACTGCCTATGAGGTTGCAGTGCTGTATTGCAATTATATAGCAGCATTATTTGAAAAAGAAATGCTACGCTGGGTTTTTTTAAGACATTGTATGGTCAAACTTTCATTTACACCGCTGTTGCTGATCCGAGTGTTTGGGGATGGCTCAGTGATGTACCATACTTGCATATGCCAGTGTACATGGTAACATACAGTAAATCAGTTTAGTACTGTTCATGCCACTTTCCTTTTATAATGTGTTCATTTATTTGCTTTGAGAATTGTACATGGGGCAAACTTGTTTAGTTTTAAAGTGAACAGAATAAAATAAACTCTTTCTATTTATTATAATGAACCCTGATGTAAGCTGGAAATATACAGCATTTCTGAAATGCTGTAATAGTCTTGAAGTTAATTATTCAGTGAATAGCAACATTCATGGCAGTATTAAGCTTATCAAAGGAGTCTCTGTAATTGTATTAAGTAATTAGTACCTCATTTGTGCCGCGGTGGTACGGCGGTAGTGTTGTTACCTCACAGCAAGAGGTTCTCCCATTCGATTCTCAGCTTGACTTGGGAGTGCCTTCTGTGTGGAGTTTGCATGTCTTCTCCGCGGTTGGGTAGCATTCGAAAGACATGCGTGCGTAAATGGATATGCCTTCGTTGAAGGTTAGCCATCGAGCTGGCACCTCGGCGTTTTGTAAAAATCTACTGCCAATCATTAGCGGACCGGAGTTCCGCTGTGGCGACCCCTTGCCGGGAAAAAGCTGAAAGACAAACAAAACCTCATTTGTACATTTAAATAAATATGTGTGCTTTTTGTGTATCATAGCATATTTTTGCCAATTTATGCAGGTTCCTCAAAGTAGATCAGGGGTGCGAGTCGGGGTTAGTGAGGCTAAAGAAAATAGTGGCTTTAATTTTTCATTTTTAGTGGATATAATATTCTATATGTCAGCATGAATATCAGACTAGTTTCTATGAGGTATTTCTCTAGTTATCATGGCTACATTGCTGTGTCTAATCAGTGGTTCTGTTTTTGAGTATTATGTATCAAAGTACAATTCTTCACACAGAACATTGCATATATTGTCTTCAAAGCACCTAGAGTTAGGACAGATAAAGCATAAACCTGGGCAGGGACTCTAACTATGAGATATGTTGTCTTTACTTTTAAGGTGGAGTGACTGGTCATAAAATTTAGAGAAATCATATTCAGGAAAATTGTTTACAGCATTTGGATAAATACTTGTATTGACCCTAAAATGTAATAACCAGTATTATGCATCTATGTATTTTTAACATTTGGAAGTTGAAAGGCATAAAATGTTTTCTGAGTATATCAGAAGAGTCCTGACATCCATTTACTTTTCTCTTGTGTAAAGATATATGGTATATTAAACTATTATGTGTACTGTGTTCAAGGCAGTCATTATGTTTAGAATGCACTGTGGTCATAGGTTCATAGGTAGATACCAGGCATATAGTCCATTAAGGAGACTAGCCCAAATTCCCAACAGTCCCAAAGCACCATCTAGTTAACTGACTTGCTCAAAGATACACAACAGATAAATCCCACCAGCAGCAACATTACCACACCTGAAAACATTCCACACTGGATATCTGATAACATCCCTCAGGAAACCTTCGGTGACCAAATATAGATTGGCAATCCATAAAAAACAGCAACTCCAAGGACTCTATTCACCTATTTGGCTTCGCCCATCTAATAAGCTCCACCACATCAGCATAAGCATGAACAGGCAGTCCATGCTGGACTTGGTATTAACAAACAAACCCCATAACATAAAATCTGGTTGCTTACCAAATACTACAAGTGATCACTTCTCAACCTACATAATCAGACAACAACACTGTTCATCTAAACAAATAATCTATAAACAAGTATGCAATTTAACAGAATTTGACAAAAATACATTTATTACAGCTCTGTCCAACTACAGCTGGAATGTATTAAAGATAATACCTCTAGATGAAGCAGTTAATCACTTTGAATTACACCGTCCTAAAAATACTAAACCATTTAGCACCAGTTAGAACAAGAACGGTAAAAAACTAACACATTGTCATGGCTGACAAAAGAGACCAAGCTCGTACTGCAAAGAGATAAAGCACTTCAGGAATGGTATAAGAATAAAACACAACATGCCTACCAAAATTTTAGATATCTCAGATACCATCCCAATATGCTTCTTAAATATGACAAGAAATCATGCAGTAATCTCCAACAAAAGAACCAAAACAACCCCAAGCGTATTTGGTCCACTCTGTAATGATCCACTACTGGACCAGTAATCAAGAAGCCTCAATCCTCACCACTGGCACCTATGGGAGATGTTCACTAGGAGGATAACAAGCGCACACACACAGTATTCCTACATGCAGCTCTCTGCAACAAGTGCAATTTCTCTTAAGAGCACACAGAGACCACTGTCAGTCTGGGAATAGTTTCTCCCTCTTTCTCCAGATCCCCAATAAGACACCCCACTGGTACAGCTATAGATTTGAGATCTCAGCTGAGTGTCCAGGCCAAGGCCTACAGCACCCTCTCTGTTCAACCAGTGCTTTGTGTCCCTGCCCAAGTAGCTGACACACACACACACACATACACTCTTTGACATTTTGTTTACACACACACACACACACACACACACACACACACACACACACACCTGGGAAAGGCTGGCACATATTTACTAGCTATACCCCCTTCTGCCCATGTATGTGTGTTATAATGTAGCTATGACTGCCACCAGACACTCTGGCCAGCTACCTTAAGGCTCTTCCAAGGGTACCCAATATACTGAGTGAAATTAATATTAATACAAATGGTAATTTGACCAAGAGCATGGCTATTGGGAGTGGCCCACACAGTGTCACCAAATAAATATGCAAGTACTCTCAGAACTTGAATATCTCTACAAAGATCAGCCACAATGAAAGGTTTAAATATATTTATAATAAATAATAAAAGAACAAGAAAATACTAAGCATACATTCACAGTGACATCAGAGTGCAAAACCTCAAGATTTTTTTAAAATAACATTGCAGGACAGGCTCAGACAAATAAAGAAAAAACAATAGCTAAATTAAGCTTCACTATATTCCTGACTGTATCTAAGAGAGTTACTATACCCTAACAACTTACGGAATAGAGCAAAGCAGATGATGTGGTGATTGATTCTTCTTCTTGTTGTCAGGCCCAAGACAGAATACAGAATGCTCTGTCTCAACAAGAGACTTCTCAAAATAATATCTAAAATATTACTCAGGGATAGCTTGCAGAATTGCAGAATTTCTGGTCGTCTAACTTCTAGTTCCCATGCAAAACCCCCATTGCTGAAAGCTGGCAGGAATTAGTACCTACCTGGAAAAATACACACACACAAGAGCTTATGCTCAGATCTTTGGCAGGTGCTAGAAGTCATAAACATACTTCTCAACTGTACAGATTTTCAAAGAATGTCCAGATTTTTGCCTCCTTTTTTGGTGTGCTCCTCCTAAAATCTGTACTTTTTGGCAAATAGCTGAGGATTGAAGTCATTAAATAATGACAAACATTTAAGTTTAAGACTCCGCATCCTTCAGAAAATTCATGCTAATAAAAAAACTATTATTCTATCAACTTTCTAAGTTTGTAAGAGCAATATTTAAAATCTGTCGCTTTTTGCCCCCTATCATTTTTTGCTCTAAGAGGTTGAGAAGTATGGTCATAAAACAATTGCATTCCTCCATGCTTCCAGCATAGTAATTAGTTCCCCCCAAGACAATACAGAAAGCTTCCTAGTATAACTTTGCATCTCTGGCTGCCTTGAAACCTGGAGATAGCATATTTATGACCTAGCTGATAAAGTGATTTAATTTCAGATATTTTTCTAAAGTTTGCTGGACTGAGGTTACATTTAAACAGTTACAATAGTACATGTACATTTCTGCTCTCTGCAGTAGGCACATTGTGGATACAGTCCAAACTCACTTTACAAAATACCTTTTCAACACACACATCTGTACAAATCAGTTTGATATACACATGACCTACAGTTGCAATACATTTGTAACACAAATATCTCATATAAATCAGTTTGATATTCACAAATGACATATAATTATTTACAAAATTCCAGCTAGCTGTACTGGCAGTACCTCCTTTCATCACACTCTCTAATAAAGCTGTTATACCCTGGCCAAACCAATGCATCCTGTCCTTCTACTTCAAACAACAAAGAGTTCATTGTCACTCAGCTCAACACTCATTTTATCCAGTCAGTTCTATCACATATCAATGACCTCCTCACTGCACCTCTCCAACTTCCATCTATTATCAAAACCAACACACTGTCTTTTAGTTTTCAGCCCATCCCACCATCAACTATAAAACATTACCAGTCAAATTAAAAGCAACAACCTGAGCTGCTGACAACCTTCCCACTGATTTCTTCTAAATAGGTGCAGAAGCATTAGCCTTCCCTGTCTCCATTCTGATCAGCTGTTCAGTAACTGAAAACTATGTCCCATCTATGTGGAAAAAAACTCATTATTTCACCCCTTCACAAAGGAGGTGCTTCAACAAGAGTTAACAAACTATATACCAACTGCTATCCTATCACCCCTCTTTAAAATTCTTGAGAATGTATTTACTGTCAGCTTATGAAACATATTACCAAATGCTACCTCCTCTCCACCATCCAGCATGGTTTCAGGCCCAACAACAGTACTACCACTACTATTGCCCTCCTCGACTTGACCAACACAGTAAACCAATACAGAAATGAGGGCAACCTTTTTTCTTCACTTTTCCTTGACCTTTCCAAAGCATCTGACACAGTGTCCCACAGCTCCTTTCTGAACTTGCCGTAGCAGGTCTCACTTAATCCTCCCTGTCCTGGTTTCACAGTTATTTATGCAATTGTTAGCAGACTACTAAATGGCAACAAACCTTTTAGCATTACAACCAATCTCTGTTGGTGTTCCCCAAGGGTCAGTACTCAGCCCCCTTCTATTTAATATTTACATAACACTTGCCACTCTCTACAGTACACCAACAATTCAGCTCATTTTTGCTCTGCCCCATCCATAGTAAAATTACAGAAAATCACTCAAAAATCCTTCACTAACATTGAACTATGGCTAAGAAATTTCTAACTTGCTGCTTAATGTGAAAAAAAAAGAATACAAGTTTATGGTGTACTGTAGAGAGTACACAAACAACCGTCTCCTCCTACCACCCAACACTACAACCTGTGAGAGATGTACTTATATAGCCAAACTGGAAGCAAAGCTCTCTTCACCCAAGACTGGACTAGGCAGTCAAGAGAAGAAGGTTGCACCACTTCAGACTCATTACATAGTCCCTCAAAACCTACACCACCAAAACGCACACACAGAAACACAAAACACACACCTACATTCGCGGAAGCTCATAATAAAAATCTGCCCAAGCAACATAGGTTCATAGGTTCATAGGCTGTTACTAGGTTATCAGCCCTAGGGCCTATACAAGCCTAGCCATTACAATTCCCTGGCTATTTCTTCCCACACTATTTACTTCCCTGGACCCCTGTCTAGCAGGGTGACTGACGTGATCCCCGGGGTGAATTTCCTTTCTCCCATCCAATCATCAAGGTTCCTTTTGAAGAGGGCCAAAGAGGCACTTTGCTTGACATGTATGGGCAATCTATTCCAGAGTCTGGGGAGTCTCTGGGTCAGGAACCTATCCCTCCAGCATGTTTTGTTTATTGTGATGACAAGGTTTAGATCCCTAGAGCGTGTGGCTCTGAGGGATTGGGATTTCTTTAAGTGTAGCATGTCCAACAGCTTTGGGTTTGACATGGCCTTGTATGTTAAGCAGAGATCACCTCTGAGTAGACGATATGTGACAGAGTATAGCTGGAGATTTTTAAGGCGGTCAGCGTAGGGCATCTGCTTTAAGCCTGTGATTCTTTTAGTGAGGTATTTCTGAGGCCTTTCCAGTTGTTGCAGATGTCTTGAGAGGTACATACCAAATGGGGCAATGTATTCTATAATGGGTCTAATGAGGGATAAGTACAGTGGGACAATGACCTCCTTTTTTCTGGATGAAAAACCCTTAGTGATTAGGTGTGCCACATAAAAGGATTTTCTGACTGTTGTGGTGATGTGGTTATCGAAGGTGAGACCACTGTCCACCTGTGTCCTTAAGTCTCTTATCACACTTTCGGTGTTTAGTGTACTGCCACCTATATGGTAATTCACAGGTACATGTTTTTTCCCAAAGGGGATAACTACACATTTCTTGGAATTGAGCTGGAGCCCATGGCTCTGGCACCAAGCATCTGTTTCTGTAAGGCCCTTTTGTAGAGTATCCACATCATTTGGGGATTCAATAATGGCTCCCAGTTTGCAGTCATCTGCGAACTTTGTTAGCTAGAGTCCCTTAGTGTTGGCCTGTACTTCAGAAAAGTAGATGCCAAACAAGAGCAGTCCCATTACTGAACCCTGAGGTACTCCACTTGTCACTTGTCTGGAGATGGATTTGGAGTTGGCTACTTTTACAGTGTGGGTTCTATCAGTAAGACAGTTAGCAACCCATTGGGTGATGTAGGGATTAATGTCTGGCTTAGTAAGTTTATCTATGATTCCAGAGTGGGGGATGGTGTCAAATGCCTTGGCAAGGTCTAGATAGGCTGTGTGAACCACCTTACCCTTGTCCATGGCTCTGGAGATTGATTTAACAAAGTCAATCAGGTTCAGGAGACATCCAAAGCAGAAACAAAAGCAACCTCCACCCCACAACACAACCCAAATGACACATAGCCCACAAACTCAGTGTGCCACTCAACCACAGCCCGTAAGGCATAACAACGTGCCCAACACTCTAGACATAGGTGACTCTGTAGTCAGGCACACTGATGTTCCACTCACCAGGCTAAGCAAGGAGAAAGTTATTGTCAGCTGCCTGTTGGGTGCCAGGATCCGCCACATAATGCACGCACTCAGGTCACTCCACAACAAGTATAAATATGACTCTGTCATTGTCCATGTTGGTGTGAATGACCTGAGACATACCTCCCTGGACTACATGAAAAGAGACATGGAGGCGATGTCTGATCGGGTCTACCTGATAACACCAACATGCCAAAACACCGACAACGAAATAACCGAGACGACAAAACCGAAAGTTCAAAAACACGAAACTTCACATGCCCGACAAACCACAATCCCGACAATTAACAAAACAAATAACTTTCCCGAAAAACACACACATAACACAAGCACGCCAAAAACCTTACAAACCTACACTAAATCTTACATACATAACTATATATGCCCTAACCTTAACCCAAACCCTAACCCTAAGGTCTGTCACTATCGCACACTTATCTTACCTGCACCCTAACCCTAACTCACTTAATCTGCCCCTAACCCTTAAGTCTGTCACTATCGCACACTTACCTTACCCGCACCCTAACCCTAACTCACTTAATCTGCCCCTAAACCGAAAGTTCGTCGCTATCACGCACTTACCTTACCTGCACCCTACCCTAACGTCCGTCACTATCACAAACTTACCTTACCCACACCGTGACCCTAACGTCCATCCCTATAGCACACTTACCTTAACATGTCGGTGTTCTCAGCGTCGGGATTCTCAACTGTCAGTCTTCTCTGTTGTCAATCTTTCAGTGTCAGTTATCTCACTGTTGGTCATTTGCAGTTTCAGTTAATTCAGGTAGACCCGTCTGATCTTGTAGCCCAGGCAGGTATGACCCTAGCCCTGAGTAGCATTCTGCCATCACCCAGAATAATACCACAGTACATGGACAAAATGATTGACTTCAACAATTGGCTAAGCTTCTAGTGTCATTCTAAGGGGATCCAGTATTTGTCTGCCTGGGATGACATGATCGACAGACCACGATGCTTTGCCAGAGATGGCCTGCACCTGTCAACCTTGGGATTCTAGATACTGGCAAATGCTCTTACCACCCCTATAGTGCCTTTTTTAGGCAAGGTTCAAATGACAAATTCACTACCATAACAAGTACAAGTAAGCAAAATCTGAGGGTAATGCTACTCAATGCTAGAAGTCTAAACCTCAAAATGCACTCATTCGAGGCCCTCCTTAAAATGGAGAACATCGACATCTGTGCAGTGACAGAGACCTGGTTCAAGGCTCCAGAGAGCACCCTTGCATTACCAGGCTATAATTCATACCACACCTTTCAGCCACCTAACCTGGACCGAAACACTAAAGGTGGAGGCGTGTCCATATTCATTAAGGATATCCACACCTCCAGGCTAGTTGCTCAGCATAATGCATCTGAGATTATCCAAGTGCAACTAACTCTGGGCAAGACCGCAATCCAAATTGTAGCTTGCTACAAATCCCCCACCATGCCCCAGGATTCCCACTCCTCATTTCTTGAAACACTGGAAAATATTAGGGTACAACCTAACACCCTAATAATGGACAATTTCAACTACCCCACCATTAACTTGGAAAACTACTCATGTACCAACTCTTTTGCTCAATGTTTTCTGGAATTCATAAATTCCAATACCTTGGATCAACTTACCGACATCCCCACCAGGGGCAGCAATATTTTAGACCTGGTCATTACCAATATGGGCAATTGGTGTTCCACACCAGAGGTCAATTCCTCATTGGTCAGATCCGACCACAAGATAATCACCCTTGACATCCACATCCCGTCCCCACCCCCACACCCCCCACCATTAGGAAAACCACCGTAAAAAATTTCTCCAAAGCCAACTTCACGCTTCTTAAGACAGAAGTGGAAAACTTCACGACACCCAGGCATATGGACAGTAGAGGTATGACTATTGAATTCTACAGAAATGCACTTTATAAACACTTACACAAGTGCATGGATTGTGCAATCCCTAACAGAACCAAGATGCTATCCTCCAAGAAAAGGAAGCCAATCTATTGGTCCCCTGCCATAAACAAACTCTACAACAGAAGAAAGAAACTGTTGCAAAAAAAGAGTAAAATCCCATGATTGGAGGAACTGCTTGGTCAGCCTCAGTAAGAAGCTGAGAGCCCTCATAAAATCCTCCAAAGCTAGTTACGAAAACAAAATCACCACTGATTCTAAAAACAACCACAAAGCATTCTATAGCTATGTCAAGAATCTCAGTGGCAACACTCAGTTCTGCTCTGAGTTACAGCACAATGGCACTAAATATACAGAACCAACTGATATTGCCAACATCCTGGCAGATAGGCTCAGTGCTAACTTTACCCCCCTCTCACCCCATAAAGGGCCTATCTCTATACCAGAAGAATGCAAAGTTCCCGTAATCACAGCTGCACAGGTAAAAACCACACTCTCCAAAGCCAAGAACACAGCATCCATGGGATCTGACAACATCCCAGGCAGCGTTCTACATGAACTACAGAACGAACTGGCACCCCACCTAAGTACCATGTTCAATCATAGACTCTCCTCAGTCTTTCTGCCCAATGAAAGGCACACAGTGACGGTTATCCTACTCCACAAAGGGGGAGCCACCACGGACCCCGGGAACTACTGCCCCATTAGCCCGCCGAGCCTGATCTGCAAGGCTATGGAATGTATCATCATGGAACTTCTAAACAATGACATTGGTAATCTCCAAACTCTGGACCCCACCCAGTTTGGGTTTGTAAAAGGCAGATCATGTCTCCTAAACCTGATAGACTTCTTTGAAGCCGTCACCAAAGCCATAGATGAGGGTAAGGTGGTTCACACAGCCTGTCTAGATCTCGCCAAGGCTTTCGACACCATCCCCCACTATGGAATTATAGATAAACTCACTAAACTAGGTATAAATCCCTATGTTACAAGATGGGTTGCCAACTGGCTCACTGACAGAACCCACATTGTGAAAGTAGCAGACTTCAAATCCGTCTTCAGACAAGTGACAAGTGGAGTACCAACAGGATTCAGTCCTGGGTCATCTCCTGTTTGGTATCTACTTCTCTGAAGTGCAGGCTAACACAGAAGGTCTTTAGCTAATGAAGTTCGCAGATGACTGCAAACTAGGAACCATAATCGCAACTCCTAACAATGTGGACATCCTACAAAAGGGCCTCACTGAGACAGATGCCTGGTGTCAAAGCCATGGCCTCAAGCTCAATGCCAAAAAGTGCATTGTCATCCCTTTTGGTAAAAACTCTGTATCCATGAACTACCACATAGGCAGTAGTCTACTTAACACCAAAAGTGTGATAAGAGACCTTGGGACACAGGTGAACAGTAGTCTCTCCTTTGATAATCGCATCGCCACAGTAATCAGAAAATCCTTCTACATGGCACACCTCATCACAAAAGGTTTCTCATCCAGGAAAAAAGAGGTCATTGTTCCCCTCTACTCATCACTCATTAGACCCATTATAGAATACAGTGCCCCTTTTGGTATGTACCTCACAAGACATCTACAACAACTGGAAAGACCACAGAAATACCTCACAAAGAGGATTACCGGCCTCAACCAGATGCCCTACGCAGACCATCTAAAAAAACTCCAGCTTTACTCCATCACATATCTCCTACTCAGAGGCAATCTCTGCCTAACATACAAAGCTATGTCAAACCCAGAGCTGTTGGACATGCGCCACTTAAAGAAATCCCAATCCCTCTGAGCTACACTCTCTAGGGACCTAAACCTTGTCACCACAATAAACAGAACATGCTGGAGGGATAGATTCCTGTCCCAGAGACTTCCCATACTCTGGAACAAACTACCTATCTATATCAAACAGAGCTCCTCACTAGCACTCTTCAAGAAAAATCTTGATGACTGGATGGGAAATAGGAAATTCACCCCAGGGATCACTTCTGTGAGTCAGCTTGACAGGGGCACAGGAAAATAATTTTCTTGGTGGCGAAAGCCAAGGTAACTTTTTGGCTAATAGCCTAGTACCTACCTATGAACCTATGCTGTTCACTCCAGAACATCTTAACCAGAAACACACATTTCATATTACCTCAAGTAATAACATAAAAGTAGAAACCATAAGACAAAGTAACTACTTGGAGTCGTAATAGATGATAATCTCATATTTAATCACCACATACTTTATTCCATCAACAAAACTCACCAACATCTCTGCTCCATCTATAGGGGCAAACACTACCTGACAGATCAAGCAAGGATTATCACAGCAGCAACATACCTCCTTCCTTCCCTATTATATGTTTCTCCTATTCTTACAAATATCAGTATTACATATAAAGCTAAACTAGCATCCTGCTACTACAAAATAGCTAAATTTGCAACCAGACAACCTTATAAAACACACCACTGCCTTATATTAAAGCAACATGGACATGGGCAGTCATCACTAAATGCAGTCTTGGGTATTGACTAGTACCTCCACGGTATTACATTGGGTTGAAACAGCTAGGCTTAAAATGACCTCCAGGTCGAGAGCCTAGTAATCTCCTATGAGTCTATGAATTAAACTGGCTTAAACTCCCAAACCAGTTGACATACTCACAACTAATCATTGGCCATAACCTATTGTACTATCCAGGCAAATGTCCAGTATTGCAGAATACTCTACTGTACTATTCACCCACTAGAATCTTTTGTTCTAACAATAAACTCTTTTACTACATATCATAAAGACCTTCAGCACTGCTGGAGACTCTCTCTGCTCCCATTATGTGTCAAAACTGGAATGAAATCCCCACACAGTTAAAAGGTAGAAAAATTAAATAGTTTCAAAACTTTGCTTAAACAGCACCTGTGCCAAAATGGCTCTGTTCTTTCTGCTGACCTGGCTAGCTTTACTCAGATTTATTTTCTCCAACTCTTACATTCACTTTGTTTCCCCCTCTTTTGTACCTTATCACTCCTCCTCGTACTGCACTAAGTTCCTAAACCCTTACTCTTACCTCCTTCTGTCACACCCCACCACTATCTACAGTCCTCCTCTGTCCGTGTTATCACTCCTCCTCATACTGCACTAATACCCCACCACTATCTACAATCCTCCACTGTCCATGTAATCACTCCTCCTCATACCGCACTAATACCCCACCACTATCTACAATCCTCCTCTGTCCATGTTATCACTCCTCCTCATACCGCACTAATACCCCACCACTATCTACAATCCTCCTCTGTCCATGTTATCACTCTTCCTCATACCGCACTAATACCCCACCACTATCTACAATCCTCCTCTGTCCATGTTATCACTCCTCCTCATACTGCACTAATACCCCACCACTATCTACAATCCTCCTCTGTCCATGTTATCACTCCTCCTCATACTGCACTAATACCCCACCACTATCTACAGTCCTCCTCTGTCCATGTTATCACTCCTCCTCATACCGCACTAATACCCCACCACTATCTACAATCCTCCTTTGTCCATGTAATCACTCCTCCTCATACCGCACTAATACCCCACCACTATCTACAGTCCTCCTCTGTCCATGTTCTCACTCCTCCTCATACTGCACAAATACCCCACCACTATCTACAGTCCTCCTCCGTCCATGTTATCACTCCTCCTCATACCGCACTAATACCCAACCACTATCTACAATCCTCCTCTGTCCATGTTATCACTCCTCCTCATACCGCACTAATACCCCACCACTATCTACAGTCCTCCTCTGTCCATGTTATCACTCCTCCTCATACCGCACTAATACCCCACCACTATCTGCAATCCTCCTCTGTCCATGTTATCACTCCTCCTCATACCGCACTAATACCCCACCACTATCTACAGTCCTCCTCTGTCCATGTTATCACTCCTCCTCATACCGCACTAATACCCCACCACTATCTACAATCCTCCTCTGTCCATGTAATCACTCCTCCTCATACCGCACTAATACCCCACCACTATCTACAATCCTCCTCTGTCCATGTTATCACTCCTCCTCATACCGCACTAATACCCCACCACTATCTACAATCCTCCTCTGTCCATGTAATCACTCCTCCTCATACCGCACTAATACCCCACCACTATCTACAATCCTCCTCTGTCCATGTTATCACTCCTCCTCATACCGCACTAATACCCCACCACTATCTACAATCCTCCTCTGTCCATGTAATCACTCCTCCTCATACCGCACTAATACCCCACCACTATCTACAATCCTCCTCTGTCCATGTTATCACTCCTCCTCATACCGCACTAATACCCCACCACTATCTACAATCCTCCTCTGTCCATGTTATCACTCCTCCTCATACTGCACTAATACCCCACCACTATCTACAATCCTCCTCTGTCCATGTTATCACTACTCCTCATACCGCACTAATACCCCACCACTATCTACAATCCTCCTCTGTCCATGTTATCACTCCTCCTCATACCGCACTAATACCCCACCACTATCTACAATCCTCCTCTGTCCATGTTATCACTCCTCCTCATACCGCACTAATACCCTACCACTATCTACAATCCTCCTCTGTCCATGTTATCACTCCTCCTCATACCGCACTAATACCCCACCACTATCTACAATCCTCCTCTGTCCATGTTATCACTCCTCCTCATACCGCACTAATACGCCACCACTATCTACAATCCTCCTCTGTCCATGTTATCACTCCTCCTCATACCGCACTAATACCCCACCACTATCTACAATCCTCCTCTGTCCATGTTATCACTCCTCCTCATACCGCACTAATACCCCACCACTATCTACAATCCTCCTCTGTCCATGTTATCACTCCTCCTCATACCGCACTAATACCCCACCACTATCTACAATCCTCCTCTGTCCATGTTATCACTCCTCCTCATACCGCACTAATACCCCACCACTATCTACAGTCCTCCTCTGTCCATGTATCTTCCTGCTCATTTCCATTATTTCTCCTTTTTATCTCCCTTATAATCAATTTTACTCTACATTACTACTTGACTGTCTAAATTAATATTTCAGAAACATCCCAGCATGATATTTTCTCTGCTGCCATAATGCTATAAATGCATTAACTGTTATTGTATTTCATTTTTCTGTTCAGTAATTACCTAATTTATGTTAATTTATCTCATTTAATTTGGGTGTGTTAAAATGCTATGTTCATGTAAAAAATATTTCAAAATCATATGAAGAAGCTAATGCATAGATGTTTTACCCTGCAATTAAAAATGTACATCATGTGTAACTGTGAGCCTCTGCTGAAAATCAATTTTACCCAGTTGGACTTTTCCCGGCCAACAAAGACAAATAAGTAAATGAATGAATGAAGGTAGATAGATTCAGACTCTGAACCCTATGAACAGGGAGTAGCTCATTAACAAATGAAAGTTTTAGTCCTCTTCACTAACTACCAGATTAACAGGTCAGGGCCTAATAAGTCACAATTACTTTATACCCCACAACAGATTGCTTAGGGTTACACCACTAACGGGCAAAAACAGCAAGACACCATATTCAGAATCTGGTAAAGCATCAGAGCTGCCATGCATAGAAAGGATAAGCACATCCTGGGCAATGTTTAGGCAGGTCACATGAGTCGAACAGATCTAGAGCTGTGTTTGAATATCAGATAACGAATAAGCAATGCACTGTAAGGGGGATCCTAGGAACATTTTTCCATATTCAGAGAGTTAGACATCATGCAAGGTAATTTATTGCACATCCGTATGTGTCCCATAATAGTTCCCTTGATAATATATGTATATATGTATTTTATATCTATATAGCTAGATAATACAAATCTCTCTCTCTCTGTCTCTCTCTGGAGTCATAGTTTAACTTTCAAGGTGTCAAAACTCATGGTATGTCCAACAGTTTTCTTTCTTCTATTCTCTTCCTCGCTTGCTTTTATTTAAATGTTGGTCTCCCTTTTCTAGCCCTCTTTGTATAGTCTTTATTTCCATCTCCAGCTTTCAGAACTGTCTCATTACCTTTTTCCTATCCTACATAGAAATACAAACATCATACTTCCTGTGTAACCTTCTCATTTTGTCATACTTCCCTGCATTGTTCCTCCTAATTCCTCCCCTTTTTCTGTTGTCCTCCAGTTCCACTCTTTCCACTACCAGCTTCCTCCTATCCCACTTACCACTCCATTTATTTCTAGTGTAGTGTGTCTGATGAGACATCCTTATTTCCATTATTTTAACTTTCTCTGCTCACCTATGGATTCTTATTTTTGGTTTAAAATCAGTCTGTTCTACTTGACTGGAGACTTCCTTTTTAAAGTTACATTAAAATCTACGATTTCTAACTGGCACTTTTCCTAGCTCTTCTCACTCCCTAAAGAATCTTAGTATAAAACTCTCTTTCCATCCCTGCTGGGACCATCTGCATTGACAACTCTCAATCTTATTCTGTTCCAAAGAAGCCATCTTCCATCCTGATTCCTCTGTAATCCCCTTCACTTATAACAGTCTGTTAAACAATATTGCCAGCTCCCACTTCCTCCTTCCCACTCATCTTGCATGCTTTATCTCTTCTTCCAGTTACTGCCTAGTCACCAAGTTTAACACTTCTCTAACTTTCATTTTTGCTTATTGGAATATTATTATTTGTTTATTGTAATAGTATATGTTTGTGTATCCAGCTTGGTAGACTTTGGCATCGTAAGGCAATGTAGCAATTGTCTCATGTTCTCAGACAACCAGTTAATCATGAAAGAGAATATCACTCTGTGTGAGAGATGTAAGTACACAACTTACTTTGAGGAAAAAATCTTGCATACAAACAAGATTTTCCGGAATACCCAAACTACATCTTTCACAGACAGAGGTTGTCTTATGCTGAAGTGTTTAAAAGAAACCTTCCCAAATCTCTAAGACCTCCAGTGCCACCTAATGGCAACACTGCTCCTCAGAAATTTCTAAAGCACATACCAAAAACATCTCCAAACATCACACATAAGCCTACACCCAATGGTCCTCCAAGAGCAAAGCCCACAAGGCAAGTATATATTTTACATAATACTCTTGACATTGGGGACTGCACTGTGTGTCACACAGATGCCCTACTGACCAGATTAGACAAGGAGAACATAACAGTAAGTTGCCTGTCTGGAGCGAGGCTATGTAATATCATGCACATACTCAAATTACTGCACCCCAGGTACCAGTATGATTTTGCATAGTCCATGTGAGTGTAAATGACCTGAGACATACCTCACTGGACTATATGAAAAATAACATAATGGATCTCTCAGAATATCTGTCACAGATAGGTATTAGCCTTGCATTTAGTAGCATTCTACCTTCACCAAGGGTAATACCAAAGTATAAACATAAAATGACTGATTTTATTACCTGGCTTAGTTTCTGGTTTCACTCCAGGGGGATCGAATACCTGTGAGCATGGGAGGACATGGTCAGAAGATCACATTGCTTTGCCAAAGATGGGCTAACCTGTCCCCTAGGCTTTTGGATATTGACTAAAACATTATACACCTACTTGGAACCATTTTTATGAAAGTCCAAAAAGACAAAACTACCAACATAGTGAAAAAGTCTACAAGCAAGCTTAAAGTGTTACTGCGTAATGCTCACAGCCTAAATAAAAAACTTCACACCCTTCATGCCCTCCTTTCTCTGGAGAATGTAGATATCTGTGCCCTGACCGAGACTTGCTTTAAAGCTGTAGAAAGTACTCCAGAAGTGCAAGGCTGCAGTGCCTTCCATACATTTGCGCCAAAAACTACACAGACTGGGGCCTAAGGTGGAGGTGCCTTGATCTACATTAGCAATGAACATAACTCCACGTTGGTTAAATAGGGTGATACCATGTAGCTCATCCACATGCAAGTCACCATAGATAAGGTTCCACACCATAATGTGGCTAGCTACAGGTCACCATCTATGCCCCTAGAGTCTCACAACTCTTACCTAAACCTACTAGAGGTGCTCACCATCCAAACAAACAAGTATGGGTGACTTCAACTACCTCTCTATAGATTGGGGAACATACACTGCCTATAACTCACAGGCACAATGCTTCCTGGACTTTATTAATACAAACACCCTGGAAAAAAATTGTACAAACTCCAACCAGAGGATCAAACATACTGGATTTGATACTCACCAACATGGGAGAACATTCCCAATAACATCCCCACTTGCTTCCTAAACAGTCTAAAACATGACTGATCAGGACCACTTGAGGCACTCCTCAGCTACAGACTGTAAACAGGCTGCTTTCCAAGTGAATGGATGACCAAAACAACCATTTCTCTCTACAAGGGAGTAAAAATCAACTGACCCAGGGAACTACTGACCCATCAGTATAACAAGTCTAATACGCAAATACATGGAACGAATTATCATGGAAATGATAAAGACATACATTGACAAACTACAGACACTGGACCCATCCCAATTTGGCTTTGTTATGGGAAGGTCATGCCTACCTAACCTGGTAGAATTCTTTGAGAAGGTCACCAAGGAAATGGCCAAGAGCAAAACAGTACATACACACAGTATCTGACCTGGCTAGAGGCATTCAGTACAAGACCCCACTCAAGCAATGTTGACAAGTTCTCTGAGCTAGGCATAAATCCTTACACAACGTGCTGGATTGCTGGATGGCTCATAGTCAGGACCCAAGAAGTCAGGACTGGTGAGACCACCTCCTCCAAGAGACTGGTCACCAGAGGAGTATCCCAGCCCTCTGTGCTGTGGCCGCTGCTGTTTGGCATCTAATTCTCAGGAGGAGTCAGGGCTAATGTTAAGGGCCTCTGGCTCACCAGTTTCACAGACGATTGTAAATTGGGAGCTATTACAGATTCTTCCAAGACACCAACATCTATATTTTAAATGGGTTTAACAGGCAAATGACTGGTGCCAAAGCCATGGCCTAAAACTCAGTGCCAAAAAAATGCATTATAATGCCTTTTGTGAAACTGTCAACCCAAGTCAGTTACTCCAGTGATAAAATGCTACTAAGGGTCAACCAAGCAGTAAGGGATATGGGAGCATATGTAAATAGCAATCTGACTTTGACCAACATGTAGCTAAGATAATAAGAAAATTATTCTATGTCTTCCAACTTATACGTAGGGGTATGGCATCCAGGTCAAAGGAAGTTATAGTACCATTCTACTCAAAAGAAGTTGCAGTACCACTCTACAAGGCCCTTATCAGACCTATCATTGAATACAATGCGCACTTTGGCGTGTATCTAACCAGACACTTGCAACAGTTGGAACACCCATCTAGGTTTCTCAACAGGAGAATTTAGGGCATGAATACCCTGTGTTACAGTTGCCTAAAGGCTCTGTATTTGTATTCGGTCTTCTACATGCTGCTGAGAAGGGAACTTTGCCTGGCTTACAGGGCTTCCTCAGTCCCAACTCTGATGCATAAAACAAACAGCACCAGAAACACTAGATCTAGGGATCTGAACTTCTCTTGTGACATAAACAGAACATGCTAGAGAGACAGCTATGTATCCCAAAAGAACCCCTCACTATGGAATAGGCTCCTCATCCCTGTAAAACAGAGTTCTTCCCTGACCCTTTTCAAATGAAACCTTGACAATTGGATGGGAAATTGTAAATTTACCCCCCGGTCTGCCCACTATGTCCCATTTGGAAAAAAAGCCTTCAATAATAAAAGTATCATTCTAACTAACCCCCCCCCCCGTTACAAGTCTTTAGTTACCTCCCTACTAACCCCCCCCCACATATAGATGCCCATGATGCTCGGGACCCAAATGTTTTGGTATGCTCAGCTAGGCTTGCAAGCGTCTTAGAGGTAGTTAGCTTAGCATGAACCTATACCCTCCTTCTCTGCCTTTTTGTACTAATAAATCTTTGCCATTTAAATGGGTTAGAAAGTCCACCTATATTCCAAGTTGTCAGATTTCTCTTTCTCCCTTCTTCATTTCCTATCCTTCTGCCTTTGCATAATCTTATTTAAAACTTCCTATCTCTGAACTCCCCCAAGCCAGACTTAAGACTCCTTGGCCATGGTTGTGTCTGCATGTAGTCCTCTCTAGCTATGAAGACTGGCATGACATAGGCTGTCCCTCCTCTAGAATGACATTTCTACTAATAAATCTATATCCTATGCATCTGCAATTATGTTTTGCACTCCTCCCGATCCTCTTTTGTACAGCTTATGTAATCCCTTCCATTTTCCCAAACCTCTTACCTTAATTTGTAATTAGTTCCCTCTACTATTATCCTATATGTAGATGTCCCTTTGTTGACAGATCTCCCTCCCTCTCTTTCCATTTTCAGATCCTCTAGCATTTTCATATTGTTCCTTTCCTGCTTAAACTCTGACCCTAAACCTCTGAGATCTTTACACTTTTCCAAGTAATAAGTATCTCTTATGCTCATTCCATTTCGTCATTTTCTTTTACAGCCTTACTAACCAGATCTCTGTATTACTAACTCCAATTACAGATTAAATGTACCACTTATAACTGATTATCCATACACACAATTATTCTTTATCAGCTCTTGTTATTCCATTCCTACATCAAAACATTGTTTCTTAACAGTTAATTTTGATAGTCCAATTTCTTATTTATTAACCAAACTACACTAAGTACTTAGTATTACATACTCCACGGATTGTGTCCTTCAGTCTTTGTGAATCCAGACTCCTTTCCTCCTACTGCGACTTTACCTTTAATCTTCTTATATTCCTCAAGGGATTTCCCTTCTTTCTTTGTCCACTGTTGTCACTCTTGCCTTAGTTATATCTGAACAGGCTGCTCCTGTCCCCCCAATCTCACACTCACACTCACCTTTTTGTAACTATATTTAAGATTCTTCCTTTGAGTGCAGGTTTCTATTCCCTTTTAAACATTGATATTGTAAATATTATTCTCCATGTCCATACAGTCCAGTATAGCGCATTCACATATTTTATCCTTGGTTCTTTTTGTCATACAGAAGTGTATTTTTTTCTTCATTGTTTCATCATTCTTCACTCATTTTCCTTAAACTGTCTTCCTCTCAGCTTGTCTTCTGTAATGCATCCTTCCCCTACATTTTTCATCTGTCTCATGCATGTTATTTTAATATCCTTATAACAATCTTCTCTAGTTTTCATTAATTGTAAGGATCTACTCTATTTCTGCATTGTCCTAGACTTTCACTGTTTCCACAGAGTTAACTAGTATCTGTAGCTCCATACAAACCCCCCCTCGCCCCCATTTTCCAACCTTCTTTCATCTGTTGGAAAATCTTCTTTCCAACATTTCCTGTTATGGTCACATGGGCTTGCAGTTCCTTTGCTACATCCTGATTCATTCTATATCTATAAGACTCTGCTATACCTCCTCCTCTTTCCCATGTACTGCTCATCACTAGACTCTCACATTAGTGTGAGGGAAATGCATAAAGACTTCTTTTCCCCTGTGAACCAGGTTGGTTGTTTCTAGTCTTACTTCTTCGGTTTTGTTTAATTACTGATACTCATTATACAGATTCTGAACTACTTAATTCTTACTCTACCCCATTTCTCTCCTTTCCTTTATGCCCTCAAACACTTCTTCCTATAGTCCTCATTACACTCATGCTTGCCTTTAGCCCAATTGTTATATCATATCCTTGCCATATGTTTAGGACTCATATAAGCACCTCTTTGTTTTTAGCTCCTATTCTGTCTTTCTGTAGTCACTATTAATGACGGCAAAACTGGCAGACACACTGTCTTGCCATCCCCAATACTAGCCATCATTATTCCATTTTTGGCCTTAAATTATCTCTTTTTGTCCTTTTATTTATTTTAGTCCATCTTTGTGATCTCCGGACTTATTTATTCATTCATATATTGTCTTCTTTACCTTTACTTCTTCTCCCCTACCACATCCTGTATCTATCTAGTCTGATGTTACATATTTTTATTTAAATAGGACCAGGTCATCTTTTATCCTCCTGTTCCTTGTCTCCTAAATACTGATTTCTCCCACTAGTGTCCATCTGGCCTTCACCCTCTTATCTTCTGTTCTGTTAATGTGTTCTCTTCCAACCCAAACCATTCTTCCCTATCCATGTCTAAATCTGCCAGCTTGGTTTTCTGTTCTTCCTCTGTTGAACTTTCACCCTGACTCCATCACTAGGGCCTGCTTTCTCACCTTTCCCTCTGTCCATGTTTATTACCTCTTCTGAGACACATCCAGAGAGTCCTTTAGCATATCTGCCCATTTTCTACATCTGTGTTTCTATCCTCCTATTTAGCTCCTTTTCTCTCCAAGCTTCTTTTTTGAGACACTTTTTTTGCATATGTCATTTGACTGGTTCTTCCCCTCTCTGCACTATCCATCCACTAGTCATAATTCCTTTCTAGCAATTTCCAGAAAGAAGTATTTTGACAGGCATTAACCAACTTCTTTACTTAAGTCGTAAAACCACATTTCCAAATAAACACTGGAGTGTACTGCTTTACTTTGTATGCAACTGGCAAAACTCACCCTATGCACTGCAGTCGGTAATGACCTCTTAACTAAGGCATGGCTTATACAAAGCCATACTGCTAAAAAGAAGAGGAAATAGGTAGATTTGAACAAGAATGACAGTGCCTAAAAACAGCATGTGTTAGGACTACAGAAAAGATATGTGGCCAAGCCAGGTATGGAAATAAGGTACATAAGAAAAGCTGGTGGTGGAATGCAGAAGTCCAGGAAGTCATCAAAGAAAAAAGGAGTGCAGGAAGAAGTGGGAGACAAAAGAGACTGATGAGGCTAGGAAGGACTACTGTTTGGCTAACAAAGAAGCTAAGAAAGAAGTTGCAATAGCAAAGAGTAGGGCATCAGAGGCACTCTACCAACTTCTGGAAAGTGACTCAGTAAGGGGCACAAATAAACTATATCAGGTTGCAAGGCAAAGACAGAAAGATAAAGAAGATAGTTAGACAACCTTCATAAGGGATGCCAGCAACAACCTGCTCACCAACCCAGAGGACATCAAAGGCAGATGGAAGGAGTATTTCCAGCAGCTTCTGAATGAAGAAAACCTCACAGAAGCTGTACTGCCCCAGAAACAGCCTACGATGAGAAAAGAAGAGGAGTCCAGCCTAGAATAAGTAAGAACAGCACTAAGGAAGATAAAGTCAGGGAAAGCAGCAGGCTCAGATGAGGTCACAGCAGATATGATAAAGATGCTTCGTGAGATAGGGGAGAAATGGCTCCTGAGGGTACTAATAACAGTGTGGAGTGAAAGGCATATCCCAGATGACTGGAGAATAAGCATACTCATGCCAGTGTATAAGAACAAAGGGAACATCCACAACTGTGGGCAATGCAGAGGTATCAAACTCCTCTCACATTGCATGAAAGTTCTGGAAAGGGTGATTGATAAACGGATACGCAGAGTAGTAGAATGTAAGATGGGGGATGATCAGTTTGGATTCAGATTAGGACGCAGCACAACTGACCCAATGTTTGCATTGAGACAGATACTTGAGAAGAAGCTAGAGATGAGGAGAGAGTCCAACTGGGCATTACTAGACTTGGAGAAAGCATATGACAAGGTCCCAAGAAAGCTGATCTGGGCAGTACTACGGTGGTTTGAAGTCCCAGAAACATTGGTAGAATTAGTGCAGGCTATGTACAAGGACCCGGTGACTCAAGTACAGACAGTGTTTGGCCTCACAGAGGGGTTCCCACTTGGTGTGGTTGTACATCAAGGTTCATCTCTGAGCCCACTTCTGTTCATACTGGTGATGGACTACATTAGCAAACAGGTTGGAGGGGACAGATCAACAAAGCTATGATGATGTGACAGTACAGGCAGACTCTGAGCAAGAACTTCAGCAAAGGATAGGAGAATGGAATGCAAATCTGAAGGCACATGGGATGAAACTAAGCACAGATAAGATGGTGGTAATGGCAGCAAATTGGGGAAATCAGAAGAAGCTGAGAATAGAGATGGAAGGGAAGATAGTGGAACAAGTAAACAGCTTCAAGTATCTGGGAGGAGTAGTTGAGGAGAAGGGTAGTCTGAATGAAGAGGTTAAAGCTAGAATCAGAGGGGCTTCAGCCAACTGGCATAGAGTATCAGGTGTAGTCTATGACAAAAGAATGCCAAAGAAATTGAAAAGTAAGGTGTACAAAACAGTGGTGCGACCAGTACTAATGTATGGTACAGAAACCTGGACAGTAAAGGCAGAACAGTTGAAGAAGCTACATCTGATGGAAATAAAGTACCTGAGAAAGGTGATAGGATGCACAGTGTGGGACAGATGAAGATCATAAGGACATAAGAGCAGAAGCCAAAGTAGCTCCAATTGCAGAAAAGATCAAAGAGAACAGATTACGGTGGTTTGGGCATGTGTAGAAAACCAGAAGACAATCTGGTGAGGAAGATTTGGGACAGACAGGAAGACGGTAAGAGGAAGAGAGGACATCCAGCAAAGAGATGGATGGATTGTGTGAGATAAGATCTGCGATAGTCAGGCATGAGTGTTGAAGAAGGCAGGAGTGTGGCATTGAATCGAGAGAGTTGGCGACAGTTAACACGATACCCCGACCCCATGCTCTACTGAGCTGCACTATTTTGTGCAAATACCGTTGAGAGTATCACAGATGTACACTGATTTATGCAAGACCTCAGTAGTTACTTGGACGGCATGCTTTGCACACAGTATGCACCATAAAAGAATAATGTCCTAAGACTGTATATTTCCTTCTGTTAGTTCTGTGGCTCCTTAGATTTGGAGTATAAACCCAAGTGAGAAATGACACACATCTCAGTCACGCAGACACACACCAACTCACGTTCCTGAATCAAGTTCCATTAGCTTAGTGGGTTAAGGCAACAAGATGTACATTTTGTTTATTTATTTACTGACATTTGATTACAGGGAAAATCTGACCGGGTAGGTGCCCATTTTCAGAGGAGGCCCAGGGAGAAAAGGTCCAAAGTATTACGAAAACTTAAGAACAATAATATTACAATCTTCAAAAATAATACAATAAAAAAAAAATACAGTTTAAACAATTATACCAAATTAGACAATGTGAAAAATGGTTAAGAACAGATACAATTTATAAGACACTGATTTAATATTTAGAGAAATTTTAGCCAGTTTAGAGGAAATTAAAGTTAAGTTAGTATAATGCAAACAGGAACTGCAGCATGAAGTGGAGAAAAAACAGGGTTATAACATATTTTGATAGAGAGTCAGGGGAGAGAAACTGATTGAAGTAAAGAAGTGAATGAAGATGGGGGGAGAAGGTGTTGGATGAATAGGTACTTGTTCATATTTAGGGATATAATTTTTGCCTGGGTTTGAGCAAAGACAGAGCCACATTTTGGCTAGGAAGTCTTTCAGAATGGTTTTAAAAAACTGGAGAGAGGGTACTGACCTGATGGATACTGGTAAGGAGTTCCAGGCCTTAACAACATGGTATAAGTACAGATCATGCGTAGCGGATTTGATAGGTTTGTGGACAGACAGGAGTTTTTGGCATTGGATCATAATAACAAAGTGGTAACAAAATTGCGCAGAATGGTATTTAGTGTTGGACACGCAGATGTATGCTGTATAATATTATAGGTGGAGAGAAGCTGTGTATATGTTAGTTGATGGGGTAATTCTACCCAATTTAGGATTTTTAGTGCTATACAGTGGTGGTTTCTGAAAGAGATATTTGCTGCAAATTTAGCCACTTTATTATAGCATTGTTCAAATTTTGCTTTTTGTGATACCTGAAGGTTAATAAGGATGGGAGTGCCATAAAGTAGTGAAGGGAGGGGGTAAGTAGTGGCAAGTATAGATTTAGTTGCACTGGTGAGATTGTTTTTGGCTTTGTAATGCATCATAGGTTTTTGGTAAGTTTTTTATGCAATTTTGTACATGCAGGTCAAATTTAAGATTATCATCCACTATCATCCCTACTAATTTGCTATGAAAAATTACTTCAATGGTTATTTTACTAGGAGAGGGATTTTAAAATGTTGTTTTTTCATGAGAGTGAGATTTTTCTGGGGGGGTAAACATGAGTTGTGAGTTACAAGGCCACATTTTGGCGGCTGTTAAAGCTTCCTGAGAAATTTTGTGGAGGTGTACCAGGTTGTTTGCTGTGCATATGAGTGTTAAATCATTTGTGTGTTGTACTAGGGAGGCCTGTTGTGTGGATGTGTGGGAGCCAGGTATTGATGAGAATGTTAAACAGGAGGGGACCAAGGATAGAGCATTGTGGCACACCAGTGGTGCCTGGGAGGTGTGGAGAGAGGATGGAGTATCATTTTATTGACAATACCTATTATTACTTATTAAATTAACTATATCCTGTTGACTTAAGTATAACACCAACAAACTTGATATAAATACTGTACAGATCTGAACATTTCTCTTAACTACACTAAACCCTGAAAGTATGTCTTGTATTTTCTATTGTTAGTAATTTATTTATTTTCAAATCCTACTCAGGATCGCAGGAGAGTTGCAGCCTATCATGGTACTCTGTGGGTATAAGGTAGAGATCCAGTCCTAGATAGGCTACCAGAACTGGTTCTCTGCCTTATGCCCACTGAGTACCAGGATAGGCTGCAGCTGTCTTGCCACACTGACATGATAGATTCATATCCCAAAGTATTACTCACCTCCAGAACAAACTTTCACTATCAGTCTATCAAAATAGCACCCTTGCCATCTTCTAGATAATTGGTGGGCAGCCCCAAATTCTCCCCTGGTCTATTATGTTTTGCCCTCTTTTATGATGGAGGTTGTGATGATATGAGGTAGTGCCACAGAGAGTAGGGCAGTACATGAGTAACATATGCCAGCATAGCTAGCTGGAGTTTTGTAAAGAATTTTATGTCATTTGACTATCACACTGATATATACAGATGCTCATGTTAAAAATATATGTGTAAAGTTGGTTGTGTTAAAAATGCATCATCAGTGGGTCCTGCTGGACAGAAAATAGATATACATCTATGTCAGACAGTATTATTATAACTGATTAAATGTTTATGTTTTAACACAGAATTATGTAAGGGAAAAGGTTAATCTCAGTCCAGCTAATTTTGAAAAATAGGTTGAAAATTAAATGGGTTGCTTTAGGCCATAAAGATTTTATCTTACATGCCTGATTGCTGCCAGAGACAAAAATGTCTTGGAAAAAAGGACTAGGAATCTTACTGTATTGTGCTTAGGGTGAACTAATTACTACCCTGGAATGGTGGACATTTTTGAAATTGTTTTATAGCTTTCAGATGCTGCAACAGATCTTAGCAAAGCCCTGGGTGTGCACTGTACTACAGTCCGGTGATCAGATGTGATGTCATTTTATAATCAGGACTGAAATGATTCTTAGATATTAGTGAGAGCTATAATAGAACTCTGGCAGCAGCACTTTGTTTTCCGGAACCTGACAGGAAAGATTTCTTACAGATATCTCACACAAGCACACACCTCATCTTGCCGTGCTGTAGTAAGCAACTCAACACACCTCATCTTGCCTTCCTGTAGTAAGCAACTCAATACTCATCATTTTGCCTTGCTGTAGTAAGTAAATTAACTTGGGAACAGTATTTGTTTTAGTTAGTAAGGAAAATATAGTGAGATTAGTTATGTATTGTTTTTCTGCATCTGTGTGAATTTACCCAACTGTGTTATTTTTTTATATGTCCTGTGATTGAAACTATGGTGTTTATTGTAACTAGATATTCAATAGTCTCATGTTTTATATTTTATTATTTATTATTAAATATTTCTATACTTTTCATTGTGGCTGGTGTTTTAGAGAATACTTTTAACTTTTTAAGAGTACTTATGCTTATTTTAATGGCACTGTGGCCACTCCTGAAAGTCTTTCTGCATTGGTCAAACTCTACCATTTGTATTAATATTAATTTTACTTGTTATAATTAGGTACCCTTGTAACAGCCTTAGCGTAGCTGACTGGTGGCAGTGTAATTTCCTTATAGTCTGGGCAGAGGGGGGCACTGATGCTAAATCTGTGCCAGCCTTTCTAAGGTGTGTGCATGTGTAAAAATCAAGTATCCAATAGTGTATGTGTCAGCTACTTGGAACAGGGAACACAGTGCTCCAAAGTGATCAGTGTAGAGTCTTGTTTAGGGCTTGGAGAGAGAGACAGTCCAGCCCCAAGTTTGGAGTGTGCTCTCTGTGTGCTCTCAAGGGAAACTGTGCTTGATGCAGAGAGCTACATCTGAAAATACTGTGTATATCTATTTTCTTTCCTAGTGGCCATCCCTCACTAGTGTCAGTGGTGAGAATTGAGGCTGTTAATTATTGGCCCAGAGTAGGGACCGTCGCAGAGTAACTTTTGAATATGGGTTTTTGGCTATGCTTGTAATGGTCTGTAGACTGATGCATAGAACATACATATGAACTTAAAATGGCTTTTGTGTTTGCATAACATGCCCGCTACTTAAG
Organism: Protopterus annectens; assembly: GCF_019279795.1. Classification (NCBI taxonomy): domain Eukaryota; kingdom Metazoa; phylum Chordata; order Ceratodontiformes; family Protopteridae; genus Protopterus; species Protopterus annectens. The sequence goes on from NC_056729.1 coordinate 1,579,295,741, forward strand.
CATGAACAAGTGTTTAACATTTTGTTAAAAGCATTCTACCATGGGTAACTGGTAATGAAGTTAGCAGAGTTTTCATAGGATCATAGGTTTTAGGAAGTTACCTGGCTAATGGCCCTAGGTGCCCTTACAAGCCTAGCCAAATTCTTACCTTTATTTCCATGATCAGCACCTATTGCCACTGTCCATGAGGGGCACAGGTAGAAACCCTAGGGTGAATTTATGGTCATCCATCCAATCATCCAGATTGCGTTTGAAGAGGGCCAATGAGGTGTTCTGTTTGACATGAAGTGAAAGTCTGTTCAAAAGGTGTGGTAACCTCTGAGAGACAAATCTGTCCCTCCAGCAGGTTTTATTAATGTCACATACCAAGTTAAGGTCTTTAGAGCGAGCAACCCCATGTACCATTTGACTTTTGGATATGAAGCATTTCCAATAATAAAGGGTCAGAGATTGCCTTATATGCAAGGCAGAGACCACCTCTGAGTAGTCTGTATGAAACAGAATAAAGTAACAGTGATTTCAGACAATCCCAATAGGACAGATAGGGAAAATCATGAATTTTCCTTGTGAGGAACCTTTGTGGTTGCTGCAGGTGCTTAGAAAGGTACATACCAAAAGGGGCATTATACTCAATTATTGGCTTGATAAGGGAAGAGTACAGGGAGGTAATAACTTCTTTTTTTTCTGGAGGCAATGCCCTTACTTATGAGATGAGCAATAGAGAATGCCCTTCTTTCCACTGTGGAGACGTGGTGGTCAAAGGTAAGGTTACTGTCAACCTGTGGGCCCAGGTCTCTCACCATTGAGTGTGGTGCACTTAAGGTGTTGCTTTTGCCAAAAGGAATGATAATACATTTTTTTGCATTGCGTTTAAGGCCATAACTTTGGCACCAATCATTTGTTTTGTAAGACCCTCTTTTGGGATATTGATATCATTTGGAGATTCTATGACTACTCCCAGTTTGCAATCATCAGCAAACTTTGTCAGCCAAAGACCTTTAGTTTTTGCTTGTACTTTGGAGAAATAGATTCCAAACAGTAGAGGTCTCAGGAGTGATCCCTGTGGAGCACCACTGATTGCAGGTCTACTGTTGGAGGTGGCTTCCCCTATTTTAAGTATTTGAGTTCTATCAGTGAGCCAGTTAGTGACTCATCTAATGATATAAGGGTTGATGCCTACTTAGGTAGGTTCATAGGTTGGTACTAGGCTATCGGCCCTAGGGCCTATACAAGCCTAGCCATAACAATTCCCTGGCAATTTCTTCCATGAATATTTACTTCCCTGGTCCCCTGTCTAGCAGGGTGACTGACATGATCACCGGGGTGAATTTCCTATCTCCCATCCAATCAGCAAGTTTCCTTTTGAAGATGGCCAAAGAGACGCTCTGCTTGACATGTATGGGCAGTCTATTCCAGAGTATGGGGAGTCTCTGGGTCAGGAACCTATCCATCCAGCACATTTTGTTCATTATGATGACCAGGTTTAGGTCCCTGGAGTGTGTGGCTCTGAGGGATTGGGATTTCTTTAAGTGTAGCATGTCCAACAGCTCTGGGTTTGACATGGCCTTGTATGTTAAGAAGAGATCATCTCAGACTAGGCGATATGTGACAGAGTATAGCTGGAGTTTTTTTAGATGGTCAGCATAGGGCGTCTGCTTTAGTCCTGTGATTCTTTTAGTGAGGTACTTCTGTGGCCTTTCCAGCTGTTGCAGGTGTCTTGTGAGGTACATACCAAATGGGGCGTTGTACTCAATAATGTATCTAATGAGGGATGAGTACAGTGGGACAATGACCTCCCTTTTTCTGGATGAAAAGCCCTTAGTGATGAGGTTTGCCACATAGAAGGATTTCCTGACTGTTGTGACTATGTGGTTATCGAAGGTGAGATCACTGTTCACCTGTGTCCTTATGTCCCTTATCACACTTTCGGTGTTTAGTGTACTGCCACTTATGTGGTAATTCATGGGTACATGTTTTTTCCCAAAGGGGCTAACTATACATTTGTTGGCATTGAGCTTGAGTCCATGGCTCTGGCACCAAGCATCTGTTTCTGTAAGGCCCTTTTGTAGCATATCCACATCATTGGGGGATATGGCTCCCAGTTTGCAGTCATCCGTGAACTTTGTTAGCCAGAGTCCCTTAATGCTGGCCTGTACATCAGAGAAGTAAATGCCAAACAAGTGCGGTCCCAGGACTGAACCCTGAGGTCCTCCAGTTGTCACTTGTCTGGAGCTGGATTTGGAGTTGGCTACTTTTATAGTGTGGGTTCTGTCAGTAAGCCAGTTGGCAACCCATTGAGTGATGTAGGGATCAATGCCCAGCTTAGTAAGTTTATCTATGACTCCAGAGTGGGGGGATGGTGTTGAAGGCCTTGGCAAGGTCCAGATAGGCTGTGTGAACTGCCTTAGCTTCATTCACAGCTCTGGAGACTGATTTGAAGAAGTCAATCAGGTTGAGGAGACAAGATTGGCCCTTCACAAAACCAAACTTGGTGGGGTCCAGTATTTGAAGGTTGCCAATGTCTTTGCTTATAATTTCTATGATAATGTGTTCCATGGCTTTGCAAATCAGGCTTGTTAGACTGATGGGGTGATAGTTCCTGGGATCCAAGGTGGATCCCCCCTTGTGGAGTGGGATGACTGTAGCTGTGTGCCACTCATTGAGCACAAAGCCTGAGATGAGGCTATGGTTAAACATGACACTTAGGTGAGGTGCTAGTTAATTTTGTAGTTCATGTAGTACACAGCCTGGGATGTTCATAGGTTCATAGGTTCATACTAGGCTATCTGCCCTAGGGCATTTATAAGCCTAGCCAGAATGTGTTTGGCTTTCGCCACCCATTTTAAATTTATTTTGCTATGCCCTTTTTCGAGGTTAGTATACTGTGCCTCTGTCTAACAGTGACACAGAAGTGATACCCGGGGTAAACCTACGATCTCCCATCCACTCATCAAGATTCCTCTTGAAGAGAGTCAATGAGGGACTCTGCCTAACCTGGACTGGGATTTTATTCCAGAGTGAAGGGAGCCTCTGGGTTATGAATCTGTCCCGCCAGCATGTCCTATTTATTTCAGTGCTGAGGTTCAAGTCTCTCGAGCGCGTAGCTCGATGGGATTTAGATTTTCTGAGGTGCAGCATGTCCATTAATTCCGTGTTGGACATGGCTTTATACGTCAGGCACAGATCACCTCTGAACAGGCGGTATGCCACTGAGTAGAGCTGGAGTTTCTTTAACCGGGCAGCATATGGCAACTGTTTGAGCCCTTTTAATCTCTCGGTGAGGTACTTTTGGGGTCTTTCCAGTTGCTGCAAGTGTCTGGTAAGGTACATCCCAAAAGGGGCATTGGACTCAATTATGGGCCTGATGAGGGATGAGTAAAGAGGCACGATGACCTCCCCTGATCTAGATGTGCATCCCTTTATGATTAGGTGGGCTATATAAAATGTTTTTCTAACCACTTTGGCCACGTGGTTGTCAAATGAGAGATTGCTATCAACTTGGGTCCCCAGGTCCCTAATTACTTCCTCTGTACTTAATGGATTACCACCTATGTGGTAATTTGTGGGCACTTTGTTTTTGCCAAAGGGAATGACTGAACACTTTTTGGCATTTAGCTTGAGGCCATGGCTCTGGCACCAGTTGTCTGTTTCTATGAGGCCCTTTTGGAGGATGCTTGTGTCAGCTGGAGAGTCGATTATGGCGCCCAGTTTGCAGTCATCTGCGAACTTGGTCAGCCACAGTCCTTCCGTGTTGGCCTATACCTCCGAGAAATGTATACCGAATAAGAGAGGTCCCAGGACTGAGCCTTGTGGAGCACCACTTGTAACTGGTTTGGAGTCTGACATGGCTCCAGCAATTCTAACCATGTGGGCTCTGTCCTTGAGCCAGTTTGCAATCCATCTAGTGACATAGGGGTTTATATTTAAGCTGGTGAGCTTATCTATAATGCCAGAGTGGGGTATTGTATCGAAGGCTTTTGCAAGGTCCAGGTAGGCTGTGTGGACCACCTACCCCTCGTCAGTGGCCTTGGTGACTGTTTCAAAGAAATCATCCAGGTTTAAGAGGCAGGATCTGCCCTTAACAAAGCCGAACTAGGTAGGAACCAGTGTCTGTAGGTCCCCGATATCTTTATTTATGAGGTCCATGATGATCCTTTCCATAGCTTTGCAGACCAAGCTAGACAGGCTTATGGGGCGATAGTTCCCAGGATCCATTGAGGCACCACCTTTATGGAGAGGGACCACTGTTGCTGTACACCACTCTTTGGGCACATATCCTGTAGTAAGGCTGAGATTGAACAGTAGTTTTATGTTTGGGTTTAGCTCTTCTTGGAGTTCATGTAGGACGCAGCCCGGGACACCGTCTGGTCCCATTGATGCTGTGTTTTTTGCTTTGGAGAGGGCGGCTCTTACCTGAGCATCTGAGATGTCAGGGGGGCAGCACTCTGCTGGGATAGATATTTCCCTTTTGGTGGGGGGGGGGGGTTTGCGCTGAACCTGTCCGCTAGGATGTTGGCAATGTCTGTGGGTTCTGTGTATTTTTTTGTCATTTTGGACTAATTCTGAGCATATCTGGGAATTCCCACCCAGGTTCCCAACATAACTAAAGAAAGCCTTGTGATTATCCTTAGTATCCTGTGCAATTTTTCTCTCGAAGCTGGCCTTAGACAATTTTATGAGTGCCCGTAGTTTTTTGCTAATACTGATCAGTGATGCCTTCCCTTTTTGGGATTTTGCTCTATCATTTAGTAGCTTCCTCCTTCTATTGTATAGTTTGTTTATGGCTGGGGTCCACCAGACAGGACGTCTGCCTTTGGAGGATTGGGTCTTGGTTTTATTTGGGATCGCATGATCCATGCAGTCCTGAAGGTGTTCATAGAATGCGTTTATAAAGGATTCTGCGGTCTGGGCCGTATTTTCCACAGGCCCGGGGGCTTTGAAGGATTCCACCTCGGTTTTGAGGAGTGTGAAATTTGCTTTAGAGAAGTTTTTCACTGTGGTTTTCTGGGCAGGGGGTGGGGTCGGGATGTGAATATCTTGTGAGATTAGTTTATGGTCTGATCTTACCAGTGAGGGATACACTTCTGGTCTGGAGCATAGAGTCCCTATGTTGGTGATAATCAGGTCCAGTATGTTTTCCCCTCTTGTGGGAGTGGTAACAAGTTGTTCCATAGCATTTGAGTTTATAAATTCTAGGAACCTTTGGGCTAGGGTGTTGGAGCTAGAGTAATGCTCCCAGTCTATGTTTGGGTAGTTGAAGTCGCCCAATATAATGGTGTTTGGAGCAACCTTCATATTTTCCAGTGTTCTCAGGAAGGCCGAGTGGGGTTCCTGGGTTTGGGAGGGTGGTCTGTAGCAGGCTATAAACTGGAAGGCAGTTTTACCCACTGTTAGTTGCACATGGATAGTCTCTGATGCTTCGTGCTTTGCCACCAACCTGGAGGTGTGGGTATCTTTGATGAATATCGATACTCCCCCTCCTTTTGTGGTTCAGTCCAAGTTTTGGGGCCGAAAAGCATGGTATGAGGTATAACTTGGTAGTGCTGGGGTGCTCTCAGGAGCCCTGAACTAGGTTTCTGTTACTGCACAGATATTGATGTTCTCCATGCTAAGGAGAGTTTCAAGTGCATGCATCTTGAGGTTTAGACTTCTGGCGTTGAGTAGCATTACTCTTAGTTTCTTATCCCTTGTGATACCTATGGAGGTGGGTTTGTCTTTTGAGCCTTGCCTAAAAAAGGCACTATGGGGGTAGCAAGAGCCTTTGCCAATATCTGAAAGCCCAGGGGTGACAGGTGCAAGCCATCCCTAGCGAAGCATCGTGGCTTGTCGAGCATATCATCCCAAACTGACAGGCATTGGATCCCCTTTGAATGACACCAGTACTTAAGCCAATTGTTGAAATTGATCATCTTGTCTTCATATTGTGGCATCATTCTTGGTGAGGGTAAGATGCTACTCAAGGTCAGGGTCATACCGGTCTGGGCTACATGCTCAGAGAGCTCCTTTATGTCTCTTTTCATGTAGTCCAGGGAGGCACGTCTCAGGTCATTCACACCAGCATGGACAATGACTGAGTTATATTTGTACTTGCCTTGGAGTGACCTGAGTGCTTGTGTTATGTGGCGGATCCTAGCGCCCGACAGGCTGCTCACTGTGACCCTCTCCTTGTTCAGCCTGGTGAGCGGGACGTCAATGTGCCTGATGATAGAGTCACCTATTACAAGTGTATCAGGTGTGTTGTTTAGTCTTAAGGCTGTGACTGTTCGGCACACTGGCTTTGTGAGATATGTCATCTGGTCCCATGGATGCTGTATTCTTAGCTTTGGAGAGTGCATTTTTTACCTGTGTGTCCGTGATTACTGGAATTAGGGAATCTTTTGGTATTGAGATGGGCCCTTTAGGGGGTGAGGGGGGGTGAAGTTGGCACTGAATCGATCTGCCAGGACATTGGCAATATCCTTGGGATCAGTATATTTAATGCCATTCTGTTGTAGCTCAGAGCAGATCTGAGCATTGCCATTTAGATTCTTGACATAACTACAGAATGCCTTGTGGTTGTTTTTGGAATTTTTGTCAAATTTATTTTCATAACTAGCTTTGGAGGATTTTATGAGAGATCTCATCTTTTTACTGAGGCTGATTAAGGGAGTTTTTTGCATCCTGGGATTTTCTTCTTTTCTGCAACAGTTTCTTCCTTCTGTTGTATAGTTTGTTTATGGCAGGGGACCACCAGAATGGCTTCCTTTTTTTGGAGGAGAGCATTTTGGTTCTATTTGAAATGGCACGATTCATGCATGAGTGGATGTGCTCATACAGTGCCTTAGTGTAGGATTCAGCAGTCGAACTTTCAGTTCCCGTTTGCATGGGTGTCATGAAGTTTGTCACTTCTGACTTTAGTAGCATGAAGTTGGCCTTGGAGAAGTTTTTTATGGAGGTTTCCATACTGGGGGGGGGGGGTGGATGTCAAGGGTGATCAGCTTATGGTCAGACCTGATATGGAGCATCGATCTCCCATGTTGGTAATGACCAGGTCTAGGATATTTGAAACCCTGGTGGGACTATGGATTAGTTGATCCAGGGTGTTGGAATTTATGAATTCCAAGAACCATTGGGCAAAGGTGTTGGTACCCAAATAGTTTTCCCAGTTAATGGCAGGGTATAAATCATCCAGTATTGGGTGTTTGATTGTATCTTAATATTTTCCAGTATGTTTAGAAAGGTGTAGTGAGAATCTTGGGGTATGGTGGGGGATCTGTAGCAAGCTACAATTTGGATTGCAGTCTTAATTACTGTTAGTTGCACCTGAAGAATTTCAGATGCATTGTGTTGGGCAACTAGCCTGGAGGTGTGAATATCCTTGGTGAATATGGACACTCCTCCACCTTTAGTGTTTTGGTCCTGGTTTGGTGGCCGAAAGGTGTGGTAAGAGTTATAGCCTGGTATTGCAGGGGTGCTCTCTGGAGCCTTGAACCAGGTCTCAGTTACTGCACAGATATCGATGTCCTCCATTTTTAGGAGTGCCCCGGGAAAGTGCATTTTGAGGTTTAGACTTCTAGCACTGAGTAGCATTACCTTCAGATTTTGCATGCTTATATCTGTTATGGTGGTGGTTTTGACCTTTGAGGCTTTCCTAAAAAAGGCACTATAGGGGTGGCAAGAGCCTTAGCCAGTAATCTGAATCCCAGGGGCAGCAGGTGCAGACCATCTCTGGCAAAGCATCATGGTTTGTCGATCATGTCGTACCAAGCAGACAGATACTGGATCCCCTTTGAATGACACCAGAAACTTAGCCAATTGTTGAAGTCAATCATTTTGTCCTTATACTGTGGTATCATTCCGAGCAAAGGCAGGATGCTACTCAGGGCTAGGGTCATACCTGCCTGGGCCACATGATCTGAGAGCTCTTCCATGTCTCTTTTCATGTAGTCCAGGGAGGTATTTCTGAAGTCATTCACTCCAACGTGGACAACGACAGAGTCATATTTGTACTTGTTGTGGACTGACTTGAGTGCATGTGTTATGTGGTGGATCCTGACACCCGACAGACAGCTGACAGTAATTTTCTCCTTGTTTAGCCTGCTGAGTGGGACATCAGTGTGCCTGACTATAGAGTCACCTATGACTAAAGTGTTGGGTACGTTGTCTTGCCTTAGGGGCTGTTGTTGAGTGGCACACTGGCATTTTGAGCTATGTGTCACTTTGGTTGTGATTGGTGTTGTTTGCGTTTCAGCTTTGGAGGTCCTTGCTGCTTGGGCAGGTTAATGTTGAGGGCCTCTGCGTATGTGGGTTTGGTGTTACTATGTGTGGGTGTTGGTGGTGTGGGTTTTGAAGGGCTATGTGTTGCTAGAGGTATAGTGCAGGTGTTAACCTTCTCCTCTTGACTGTCTACCACAATCTTGGCTGGAGAGAGCTTTGCTTCCAGTTGGCTATGTAAGTGCATCTCTCGAGGGTTGTAGTGTTGGGTGGTAGGAGGAGAGGGTTGTCTGTGTACATGAGGCAATTTCTGCATTGCCCCGGTATGCTCAGATTCACCAGATGGACAGGAGAGATCACCGGAAGCTGACCCTTGGAGATGCCTGGTTCGGTGTTTCTTTTGTGAAGTACAAGAGCTGTTTTCCCTTAACTTGGTAAGGTACTTTGCAATTGCAGACTGTTTAGTGCCTACAATTAATTTCTCCTTATTAACAAGGAGAGTTGAGTGCTTGTATCAGTTTAAGGCTTCCTAGTGCTTTCCAGCAGGTTTTAGAGCAAGTGCTAGTCACAGGGATTCAGATTTTAATCCTACTACTGAGAAACCATCACGTTCTAAGGGAAAATTTTAACAGCAGACTTTCTGGCACCAGGAATAGTTTAACCTTAGCCCTGTGGTGCTGCGCAATGCGCAAAATCGCAAAACGTCCATTTTTATGCCAGAAAGTTGAAAGGGATAGAAATCAGCCCAAAAATGGCCAATAAGCTACAATTTCAGTGCTGAGACCACTCCTCTAGTGTTAGATTGGCAGTACAATGTTCACCACTCACTGGCCAGCAGAAGGACTTCCCTCCAACACAGCAAGGTCTGGAATAGCTCTGATCACAAGAAATAAAGTCTTGAAACAAGCAATACCTGGGATCTGGACTATACTAGCTTAGAAAGGGTGGGAAACAAGCAAACAAGAGTTTTTTTTTTTTTTTTTTTTTGATAAAACAAGCAGAAAAATGTAATTAAACAGTGGATATACTCAAAAAAGGCAAGCGCACTTGAGTGTGTTGCCTAAAACAGTAAATGCAGTCGAAAAACAGCAAATGCAGTTAAAAACTTTTAAAATTAACAAACGTCAAATGCACAGTAATAAAAATGATTTAAATGGCAGAGATGCAACAAAATAAAGTGGCTATTAGCTTTAGATGCTAGTGCAAAAACAGCAAAAATGATTGATAGCAAAAAACAAGCAATTTAAGCTAGAAAGTACTTGCAGTCAACCAAAAGGTCTCTCTTTCTCTTTTCTGGTGCTGTATTAGTCTGCAGGACACCCAAGCATGATCTGGTGGTCTAAAACTAGCTCAAAATCATGCAAACTCACATTTTTATGCAAGAAGTAGGTTTGTCAATGATGCCTGGTGGGGAATAGTGTCAAATTCCTTGGCTAAGTCCAGGTAGGCTGTATGCATAGATTTCCCCTCATCCAGGGCCTTGGTCTTGAAGAAGTTTAACAGGTATGATCTCCCTTTGAAAAATCCAAACTGAGTAGGGTCAAGTGTCTGGAGATTACCTATACTTTTGTTGATAAGGTCCATGATGATTCACTACATGGCCTTGCAGATAAGGCTAGTCAGGCTAACAAGTCTATAGTTCCTGGGGTCAGTGCAAGCACCAGCTTTGTGCAAGGGAATAATGGTGGCCATTTTCCATTCAGCTCATATAAAGCTGATGCTTAGACTGTGATTGAAAAGAGTACCCAGTGGTGTTGCTGATTCATGTTGGAGCCCATGTAGGCTGCAGCCTGGGATGTTATCAGGTCCCACAGATGCTGTGTTTTTTACCTTAGAAAGGGCATTTGCAACCTGCTCTTTAGAGATACAAGGTAGGGGACAGGTGGTAGGGATGTCATGGGGTACATGTGTCAGGGACAGGGAAGTGATGTTTTCTCAGAACCTGTCAGCCAACAGGTTAGCTATGTCCACAGGCCCAGTATATGTGGTATCATTAACTACCAGTTCTGCACAAATCTTGGTCTTTCTTTTTAGGTTATGGATATAACTATAGAATACCTTGTGATTGTACTTTATTGAGGAAGCCAATGTGGACTCTTAGTTTGCTTTGGAGGACTACACAAGAAGTCTTATTTGCTTGTTCAAGCTGAGGAGGGAGTGTTTCCAGTTTAGGAGGGCTCACTCCCTCTTACTGTTAGACAGTAATTTATTCCTGTTATTGTAAAGCCTGTTAATGGCAGTTGCCCAACCAGGCAGGTTTGCTCTTCTTTGAGGAGCTTGTTTTGGTCCTATCAGGTACGGCTGAATCAATGCAGTTATACAGGTGTTTGTATAAAGCTTTTGTGTAGAGTTTGGCAAAGTTGCCAGTTCCCTCTGAGGGAGTAGGTACATTGAACCTCTATACCATCACATAAGAGGTTATAATCTGATTTGGAAAAGTTCTTTAGTTTTGTTGCTGCTGGGGTGGGGTTAGGTGTGATAGTTACTTCAAATGAGACCGATTTGTGTTCAGATCTCACCAGGGAGGACCTCACATTGGGGGTGCTACAGTGGTTCCCCCGTATTGGTGAGAAGCGGATCCAGGATGTTGGCACCCCTTGTGGGGGTGTCAACCAGCTGAAACAGGACATTGGAGTTAAAAAAGTTGAGGAACCTTTGGAAAATTGAAGGACCAAATAAGAGTGAAAGTCTGGAAGGGTAGTAGAGTGTATTATGGGGGGAAGCATGATAAGTAAGGGAGTGAGGGAAATGGAAATAGTGGGTGCTGTATGGCAGAAAGAGAAAATGCAGCAGTTTGTGCTGTATGGGTTTGAAATAAATGCACAATGGGAGATAGTAAGAGCTGAAATGTGACAGTGGTCTATGATAGAAAGGAGAGCCTCTGGAAAGGTGGGAAAGACTGGGAAGAAGATACTGTAGGTAAGAGAGTGGGGCTTGTAGTGATTAGTGGGAGCGTGCAGAGTGGCCTAGGTATATCAATAATTAGCAGAATAAAGTGTGTAAGAGAGACAATGGAGCAGCAGTACTACAAATAAATACAATTCAGTTGAAAAAGGCAATAGTATTTTAAAATGCTGTTTAGTTCAATGGATCAGACCTTGGAGCAGCAGTACTAAAAAAGACTACAGTTTAGTGAAAGGAGCAGCAGTACAATTTAATAATGCAATTTAGGTCAACAATACAGCAGTGTGAATTATAAATGCATTGCAGTTCAGGAAGATGGCAAGTTCCAAATAATAAACTAAAATACTAAAATACAATGCAGTTCAAAGATGGCAGGTCCAATAGTAAACCTTAACAATCAACTTTTAATAGTACATAGGCACACTTAGCCAGGAAATATGGTGGATACAATGTGGCAAGATTCAATAAAGGATTACTCTGCAATGCAATTTAAATAGTTTTGTAATGGACTAACAAAAAGATGAAAGTAAAAATGTAGGCAATTATAATCGACAGCCCTGCCGCAAGGCAGAGCGAGATTGTAGCAGTCTGAAAAGACGCCAGCAAAATAAGCACCGTAGAAACAGCTGATGATCACTACAGCAAATTTACCCCTACAGCAAAAAAAAAATGTAACTAATGCAGAGAGCAGAAAACAGACATGCATAAAAGTACCAGCACTATTAAAACACTACAGTCACTGGCACGGCAGTGTCCTAGATGATCCTAGATGGTCGTAACTACACCAGGGTTGAAAAAGCAAGAGTACCCCAATGAGCAGAGTACAGCTGCTGGCAAGCAGACCAGCTACCAAGAAATAATTTGGTAAGAAAACTGTTTAGTTGATAACTCTGGCATTATCTGTATCACACACAATTGCAGTCAGACACAAAGAATAAAACAATAAAGCTCACCACAAGGTCGCCAACTACACACCTCAGTTTCACATCCTGGTTAAGGGGAATGAGAGAAAGAAAAATAGCACGGAAAACCCATGGGTACATTTTAGATGCCGGAAGGCATTATGGGTAGTGCATTGAGATAAGCCATAAGGGGGAGGGGGAAAATGGAGCAATAAAGTAGAAACAAGAGTGTATAAGCACCAGAAAAGATGAAAAGAAGGGGAGGGGAGTAAAATGAGCGCGATAGTAGAAATGAGTATAAAAACAGCAGAAATAGATGAGCGGAAGGGATAAGTGAGGTTGCTTAAGAAAGAGGGGGGAGGTAGTAGCAGAGATTACAGTCATAGAAAGCAGCAACAAGACAGAAAGGGACAGAAAAATAGGTGAATAGAAACAGCACAAGGAAAGTGATTTAAGAAAAAGGGGGGGGGGGGCAGCAGAATCAGAGAGACTAAATGGAAAGTGGAGTTGACTTCATGCAGTAACCAAAGTAGGTAGAAGGAGCAGTTACAGAAATAGAAATAGCATAAAAAATAGACATAGGATAGGAATGACACCTGCAGTGACCACAGGAGTCCCCAAGACAGACAATCAGTGAAGCTGGTAAGCTTGGTCTAAGAAGAGGCAGAAGAGGCTGGAAGAAGTAGAGAACAGGCACAGGGAGAGAGAGACTGAAAGGATTGCTAGTGAAGGAGATATCAGGATGTAGTAAGGAAAGCTACCTAAGGTCAGCAAGACAGAGTAGTGCAGGAGGCCAGACAAGAGACAGAAATAGCCAGAGATGGGAGCATAAAAAAATAGAGGTCTTAAGAGCAAGAATAACTGTAGAAGGCAGGAGAGAGGGAGAAACTGAGTAGCTGGAAGTTGGAGGACTAGGGAGCGGCCTGGAGATGTGCAGGGAGCAGCAACCAAGGGAGAAATGTAAGAAAAGCACTTGTGAGGTATTTAGTAATAACTTTTAACAGGACATACTTCCAAATTACACCCAAAAAATACAATGGAGAGAGTCAGTCTTCATCTGGGACTTGGACACACATAGGTAGTTTCCTAGCAGGGTAGGCCAGTGGACCTGAGTAGGGAGTCTGTACTAACTTCCAAATTACATCCAAAAAATATAATAGAGAGAGGCAGTCATCAACTGGGACTTGGGTGCATGCAGGTAGTTTCCAAGCAGGGTAGGCCAGTGGATTTGAGTAGGGAGTCTGTACTAACTTTCAAATTACACCCAAAAAATACAATGGAGAGAGGCAGTCTTTAATTGGGACTTGGGCACACGCAGGTAGTTTCCAAGCAGGGTAGGCCAGTGGACTTCAGTAGGGAGTTTGTACTAACTACAAGGTCTCCAACTGCACACCTCAGTTCCGCATCCTGGTTAAGGGATGTTATTGCCCTGATCTTACCCAAAATGGCACCGCCTACTTGGATCCAGTAGATAACACAAATATATTAGCTAACAAATTCCTTGCAATTTTCTCCCAAGACAAATATAAAAAAATACATATTCCAAAGGATCTCAACCCCCCCATCATTGCAAAAGAATACTTGCTAAAGATACCATCCAAAACAAAAAAATACATCCTACATGAGACCTAATAAGATATCTGGTTGTCTGCCGAACATCACTAGATGTGATGTTGGATCTGCTCTTACAGCCATTCACTCTGAAATTAGCCAGTGGCTTTGTCCCTGAAATATAGCGTTCACAGAGGTGGTCCCACCACAGACTCATTATCCTGATAAGGCTCATCTGCAAGGCCATGGAATGGGTCTTAACTCACCTGATAAACTATGATATTAAAAATCTGATAAGACACAAACCTAAGCACTTTTGCTTTTTAAAGGGTAGATCCTGTCTAATGAATCTGTTAAACTTCTTTGAGAAGTTATGGACAGTGGCTATGCTGTCCACACAGCATATCATGACCTCACCAAAGCATATGATACTATTCAAATGATGTAAGTTAAATGTGCTCCAAACTGATCCCCTTGTAGTTAGGTGGATAGCAAACTGGCTGTTGGACAGAACCCAAACATTGTTGGTGGCAGGTACATCTTCGGAGAGCATGAAGGTAACCAGTGGAGTCCCTCAGGGATCTGAACTAGGTCTTTTACTATTCATCATGTAATTCTGTGATCTTGAAATAATAAATAAAAAAAAAAACAGGATCTCTGGTACCCAAGTTTGGAGATGATTATAAACTAGGTGCATCCTCATATCCATTTCTGACATGCGGAAGCTGCAACTTGAATCTGCATGTTAATGACTTCTGCATGGAAAATGGGCTAAAATAAATGTCAAATAGTGCAGTATTGCTGCATTTCATAAACAATATTCTAACCCAGCTAACAGTGCAGACAACACCCTGCTCCAAAATGAAGCTGTTGTGAGAGACCTTGGAATATGGGTAGACAATTTCCTCACCTTTGGTCATCATATTGTAACAGTTGTTAGAAAATCGTTCTGTATGGTGCTGCTGAGTGCAAAGGGTATCTTCTCTAGATCCTAAGAAGTCCTTACCCCTCTAAATTCTACACTGATCAGACTCATCATAGAACTTGTTTCAGCTACGAATTGCACTTATTTTACTGCCTGCACTTTCACAAAGTCATTTTTGTGTTTAAATTACCTGTTTAACTGTTGTAGGCTACACACTTAAGTGTGATAGCCATTTCCGTGCATTTAAAGTGCTTTTTGATTGTATCTGCATTATTTTCTGAAAAAATAAAAAAACAAAAAAAAATACTTGTTTTCCCACCTTTCTAAGCTAGTATAGTCCAGTTTTCAGGTTAGTGCTGAATTCAGGGCTGTGTTACAAGTTTCTGTGTTTGCCCATACCTTACTTGGATAAAAGGAAGTTACTCTGTTCACCTGTGAGAGAGGGGAGTTTTGAGCAGCCTATCTGTCCCTGGAGGAGTGGATTCAGCCCAGAAATTAGTAGTTTATTGGCCATTTTGGGCTAATTTTTATTTCTTTCATTTCCCTGCTCTAAAACCAGCATTAGCACAGTTTTGTGCACCAGGCAGCACCGGTTAGCTAGGGTATAATTATTCCTGGCTCCACAAAGTCTACTCTTCAATTTTTCACTTGGAACTAGACAAACTTTCAACTTAAGCACTCAAGCCATTCACATCTCAGCCCGGCACTTGCTCAAAATTCATAGCAAGCACTAATAAACCTTAGTACTTGACCCCCCCCCCCTATACTGTAGAGAAGGACAAGGCTCTCTATTTGACTTTACCCAGCCAATCAGTAAAACAGCTCACTGTACCTATCCAGGCATGTCCAAATGCACTCTATGGACACCTACAAGAATGCATGGATCGTGCTATCCCAAGCAAAACCAAGACTCACTCCTCCAAGAAAGGGAAACCAGTCTGGTGGACCCCTGCCATAAACAAGCTATACAATAGAAGGAGGAAACTAGTACAGAAAAGAGTAAAATCCCAAGAGGGGAAGACATCCCTGATCAGTATCAGCAAGAAACTACGATCCCTCATAAAATCATCCAAGGCTAGCTTCGAAAGGAAAATTGCCAAGGACTCCAAAGTTAACCACAAGGCATTCTTTAGCTATGTCAAGAATCTAAGTGTCAATTCCCAGATCTGCCACTGAACCGACTGATATTGTCAACATCCTGGCAGACAGGTTCAGTGCAAACTTCACCCCCCCTCTCACTCCCAAATGGGCCCATAACCATACCAGAAGAATGTAGTGCCCCTGAAATCACAGACACTCAGGTCAAAATAGCACTCTCCAAAGCCAAAAGCACAGCATCAATGGGACCGGACGGTGTCCCAGGCTGCGTCCTACATGAGCTCAAAGATGAACTAACCCCTCACCTAAACACACTGTTCAGACTCAGCCTCTCCACAGGTTACATGCCCAAAGAGTGGTGCACAGCAATGGTTATTCCGCTCCACAAAGGTAGAGCCACAATAGACCCCGGGAACTATTTCCCTACAAGCCTGCCTGACTAGCTTGGTCTGCAAGGCTATGGAGTACGTCATCATGGATCTCATTAACAGAGACATTGGGAACCTCCAAACACTGGACCCCACCCAGTTCGGCTTTGTTAAGGGCAGATCATGCCTCCTAAACCTGGTGGACTTCTGTGAGACAGTTACCAAGGCTATAGATGAAGAAAAGGTGGTCCACACAGCCTACCTAGACCTCGCAAAGGCCTTCGATACCATTCCCCCATTCTGATATTATAGACAAGCTCACCATCCTGAACATAAACCCTATGTCACGAGATGGGTTGCCAACTGCTCATGTACAGAACCCATATGGTAAGAGTTGTGGGAGCTAGGTCTGACTCTAAACCGGTTACAACTGGCATTCCCCAGGGCTCAGTCCTAGGACCCTCCTGTTCGGCATATACTTCTCAGAGGTACAGGCAAGCACAGGAGGACTATGGCTTACCAAGTTCGCAGATGACTGCAAACTAGGGGCTATAATTGACTCTCCGGCTGACACATACATCCTCCAAAAGGGCCTCCCTGAGACAGATACCTGGTGTCAAAACCATGGCCTCAGGCTAAATGCCAAAAAGTGCATAGTCATCCCCTTTGGAAAAAACAAAGTACCCATAAATTACCACATAGGTGGTAGCCCCCTAATTACGGAAGATGAATTAAGGGATCTGGGGACCCAAGTAGATAGTAATCTCTCCTTTGACAATCACATTGCCAAAGTGGTTAGCAAATCCTTCTATGTGGCCCACCTAATCACAAAAGGGTTTGCATCCAGATCAAAAGAGGTCATTGTGCCCCTCTATGCATCACTCATCTGACCTATCATAGAGTACAATGCCCCATTTGGGATGTACCTTACAAGACACCTGCAACAGCTGGAAAGACCACAGAAGTACCTCACCAAGGGGATCACTGGCCTCAAACAGATGCCCTATGTAGCTCGACTGAAGAAACTCCAGCTGTACTCGGTTGCAAACTGCCTACTCAGAGGTGATCTCTGCCTGTCATACAAGGCCATGTCCAATCCAGAATTGATGGACATGCTCCACCTAAAGAAAACCATATCCCCTTGAGCCACATGATCTAGGGATCTAAACCTCACCACAACAATAAATAAGATGTGCTGGAGGGATAGATTCCTGTCCCAGAGACTTCCCATGCTCTGGAACAAGATTCCAGTCTAAATTAGGCAGAGCTCCTCACTAACACTGTTCAAGAGAAACCTTGACAAATGGATGGGAAACAGGAAGTTTATGCCGGGGATCACTTCAGTGGCTCTGCTGGACAGAGGCACAGGGAACTAATCTAAGGGGGTGGCGAAAGCCAACACATTCCGGCTAGGCTTATAAATGCCTTTGGGCAGATAGCCAAGTACCTACCTATGAATCTATGAAACTACAATGTCTCCTTTGAGATGTATCATACTAGACATATTAGGCAGGATATAGGTTCCTCATGAAAAAGATTATGGGCCTAAAAGACCTGACCCACCTGGAGAAATGAGAGGTCATTAGGGGATCACGTAGTCCAAGACCTTGTATCTCCACAAATCAAACAGTTCAGTGAACACTAGGACCTGAGATCTGAACCTCCTTCAGCAGGTAAATTTATCACATTGGAGAGACAGATTCATCATGCAATGACTACCTTTTCTCTGGAACAGATCAAGCAATGTGATTCAATATCTTCCTTTAAAAAGGAGTTAGATAACTGTATGTGCATTCACAAATTCACCCCTGGTATGACTGGTCTATCTCTCCTAGAAAAAGCAAGGTAAGGTCTGATGGTGGGTACAGGCAAGATGTAAATGGCCAGATGTTCCAGTTGCTTTGTATTTTCTAAGATTCTAGGATTATACTTCCATGATTTCTGAATCCAATCTCATCAAATTCCAGTTATTGAACCTGACAAGACTCTTCAAAAGCTTTGGCAGTTCATCCTCTCTAACACAACCTAAGCACACTAACTACAAAATCAGGTAATATGTCTTTTGAATTACACTACAAAACATATTTTGTCTAGAGAGTTTTCCAACGAAGAGCTGCATCCCTGAAGACCCCTTGGTGGTGGAGCTGTTCCACCCATACTATTTAAATATTTTATTTGTATTTTTTATCTAGGATAGAGCACGGATCCAATCAGATCTATTCAGACTCAGTCCAATAGCACTGTCTGGTTACATGGCTTGCTTAGAGTCACACAGTGGGCACATTGAGGCTAAGAGAGTCAAACCCTGAAATACAGGAATCAGCTTATTAACAGAGCATAGCCTTAACCCTCTGCACTAACTGCCTATACAAATTCTAAGTTCACACAACCTTAAAGGTAGTCTCATACCCTTCACACTCTTTCTTCATAACAAAACAAACCCCTGAAGATGTATAACATTAAAAACTTTTATAGTCAGGTATCATGAGTGTGAAGGATGCAGCCCCACTTGGAGTGTAGTGGGAACAGGAGCGGCCCTAGGTCAACTGGTGCCCTAGGCAAAAGGGTTCCACGGCGCCCCCCAACACATTACCTGGTGCCCCCATCCTGGTCTACCTACACCAAATAAATACTGGAAAAGTGCCCCTGCTAGACTGGCGCCCTAGGCGGCCGCCTAGTTGGCCTATGCCTAAGGCCAGCCATGAGTGGGAAACACTAATGAATTCCTCAAATTCTTCCAGCTTCAAATAAGTTTTATTCTGTTACTGCTAAAGTGGGGTGTAGCATAGTGACACAGTAGTTAGAACTGCTACCTCACAGCTCTATGTTCTCCAGTTTGATTCTTAGATAAGGTGTCATCTGTGCAAACCTGCATGCCCAGCCTATGCTCGCATGGGTTTTTGGTGGGTGCTGTAGTATTGTTCCATATCCCAAAGATGTGACATAGGTGAATTGATGGTCTTTCAAAATGTCCATGGGTATATGTATGAAAGAGAGAGAGAGAACAAAAGCACATGAATGTGTGTCTGTTGTCTACCTAGAATTAATTTCTGTGCCTTCTGACCTCTAACTGCTGACGTAGCCTGAGTTCCCTCATGACAGTATACTGGGTAAAGTGAATAACTGGACAATAAATGAATTAATGAAATTGAAAATTGGAGACTTTAACCACCTGTCATTGGGAAGGCTGTATCTAGTGGAGCAGCAATTAGTGAGGTATGACATAACCATTTTAGGCACACTGAAATGTTATAATTGAAAGAGAATTGTGATATAAAATCATAGCTTATAACTAAGGTAGGCGTATGAGTTTGGTCATGTGCAACAAACAGCTTATATACAGTCCAAGGCTGCAAAATGTACCTACTGTTATAGTTATTATCATACACTGGTTGTGTTAGGATTAGTAGTAAATGTACCTAGTGTTATAGTTATTATCATGCACTGATTGTGTTAGGATTAGTAGTAAATGTACCTAGTGTTATAGTTATTATCATATACTGGTTGTGTAGCTAGAATTAGTAATAAATGCGCCTAGTATTAATTACCATACACTGGTTGTATAGTTAGAATTAGTAGTAAATGTAGCTAGTATTATAGTTATTAACACACACTGGTTGTATAGTTAGAATTAGTAGGCCACTTAGTAAAAGTTTCTGATGCAGCTATCCTTCTCCCTGCTTACTGATTTATCTCAGTAAAAGCAAGTCTGTATAATGCAACATCTGCTTAAATAAATACCAGAAAGAAATAACATAAATTTTCTCAGAAAGTCATACAATGTCTTCAAAAACTACAAATTCAGAAACTTTAAGTATGTTTTTCTTTGTATATGGTGTTTCTATGCTTGGATTAAAAAAAAGAAGCAATCTGTGATGAAAACAAACAGAGCAAACAAACAAATAAATAAATAAAAACTTGACATCTGGGTGGATGTGCTCAATAATGCAGTTGATTTGTTCCAGCTCATAAATGTAGTTCTATACTTCTCCAGCTGAGATGAAAATCTGTACATCTGAGGCTGACAACATGCTCTTGAAAAGATTAACTTTGCAGTCTTTGCCTAAGGTTTAAGGCTTTTTGTTGGTATTGTAGCTGGAAGCAGTAACTCATCTACCTAATGTGTTTTCTCTAGGCAGTAACTGTCTGAGATGCACTTGCATCTCCAAAAAACTACGTCCTACACACACATTTCCTTTTCCCAAAGCATATTTCCTGCCTGCAAAACTTTCCTTATAAATCACATATAAATAAAACATGATTTAGCTGTTTCTTCAAGAGGTTCTCTGGTTCCATTCTTGGCTGGTGTGCCTCCTGTGTGGAGTCTGCATTTCCTCCCTGCGTTTGCATAGTTTTTTTCCTTGTGCTCCAGGTTCCTCCAATATTCCAAAGACATGCAGTATGTGAATTGGAAATTCAAATTGGCCATAGTCTTTATTGATATGGAGACATTTCAGAAAGAACCTTGGCTCTAGATGATTGTCAGTGTGATGTGACATCCCAATGTCATATGCAAAACTGGGGAAAAAGAGTTTGTGGATGGATGGCTTCCACTCTGTGGTGTTCCTACTGTAGTTAGTTACTTCCGTACACACCATGCTACTTTCTTCATGAATTTGTCACCCTGGCCCTTGCATCATCCTGCTCATCACATTTTAAGATTTCTGGCCAAGGAAAACTTTTGCAATAAGGTATTTGCAGGTCTTGTGTTCCATTCATTGGGGTCGTTAAACCTACAGAGTCTGTAGAAATATACAGTTCTTTTATCTGTTACTGTAATTTATACCTTATTTCTGTCTCTCCCCTGGGCTGTAAATCTGTTGTGCTTTTGGGAATTTCACAGCTTTTTTATTTTATAGCTTCAGGGCTACAAAACCTGGTGGCAATAATGGAAAATTCCTTAAGAAATACAATGATTCTTGCATTGAGAAAAAATTGCTTAATCATTATTTTACAGCAGCAGAACATGTTTGCTGCACAATGTTTAAAATGTGGCAAGGAACCTAGTCCAGAAAATGTCACTACAAGAAAGCTTCAGATATTCTTTCTACAGATCTTAAAAGTTAACTGTGATCAGGATTTCTGACATTTTAAATAAATGCACATCATATTTGGGACAGGATAGTATGATATTCAATGGACTGACTGCACTATGGAAAAAAGGAAGCCTAAGTAATAACAATTTGTAATGCTTCTTGGAATTCAAGAGGAATTAGTATAGCACAGAACTTCAATATAAAATAAAGATGTCTTTGCAAAAATATTTGTATTTCTGAAGCAAGATTTTACACGGGATTTGCTGTTTTATTTGCATTTCACACTCCTAGTTAAGTCTGATTGTTATTGAAAACTTTTACTAGCTATTAAAGACATCAGTCTAGAGGTGTGAAATATGGCTTTTATACCTATTACATGACCTTTACTTGAACCTTTTGTACTTTACACCTCATCAAGCAATATTCCAAACATAAAATGAACCCACCTTTTGTAAGATGAAAGTTTTTTAGTCTTCCGGGTTTACTTGTTTCACCATAATTTGTCCTGACTTTAAAGCAATGTCCTGTGTATGCACAATGACAGATCTAAAAGATAAGTAAATGTTACACATTAAATGAACAGTATGTAAATAGGTTCATAGGTATGCAGGTTCATAGGTATGTGCTAGGCTATTGGCCCTAGGGCCTAAACAAGCCTAGCCAAATGAGGTTCCCTAGCTTTCGTCACCTAAGAAAATGATTTTCCTGTGCCCCTGTTGAGCATAGTCACAGCAGTGATCCCCGGGTTGAATTTCCTATTCCCCATCCAATTGTCAAGATTTCTCTTAAAGAGGGCTAAAAAGGAGCTTTGCTTGACATGAATGGGCAGCCAGTTCCAGAACAACGGAAGTCTCTGGAACAGGAATCTATCCCTCCAGCATTTTCTGTTTATTGTGGTGACAATGGATAGATCCCTGGAACGTGTGGCTCGGAGTGATTGGGATTTCTTTAAGAGTAGCATGTCCATCAGATCTGGGTTAGACATGGCTTTCTATGTTAGGCAGAGGTCGCCTCAGAGTAGGCGATATGCAATGGAGTAGAGCTGGAGTTTTTTGAGACGGTCAGCATATGGCATCTGTTTGAGGCCATTAATCCTCTTAGTGAGGTATTTCTGTGGCTTTTCCAGCTGCTGCAGATGTCTTGCAAGATACATGCCAAATGGGGCATTGTACTCTATAATGGGTCTGATGAGGGATGAGTAGAGAGGAATGATGACCTCTCTTTTTCTGGTGAAGAACCCCCTTGTAATAATGTGTGCCAGGTAGAAGGATTTCCTGACTACTGTGACAACGTGATTATCAAAGGAAAGACTACTATCCACCTGTGTCCCAAGGTCTCTGATCACACTTTCAGTGTTTAGTAGGCTACCACCTATGTGGTAGTTCATGGGTATGGTGTTTTTCCCAAAGGGGATGACAATGCACTTCTTGGCATTGAGCTTTAGGCCATGTCTTTGACACCAAGCATCAGTCTCAGTGAGACCTCTTTGTTGGATGTCCACATCCTTAGGTGAATTGATTATGGCTCCTAGTTTGCAGTCATCTGTGAATTTCATTATCCAGAGATCAGCTGCATTAGCCTGGACTTCAGAGAAGTAGATACTGAACAGGAGAGGACCCAGGACCGAACCCTGTGGTACTCCACTTGTCACTGGTCTGAAGTCAGATTTAGAGTCGGCTACTTTCATTGTGTGGGTTCTGTCAGTGATCCAGTTGGCAACCCATCTTGTGACATAGGGATTTATGCCTAGTCCAGTGAGTTGTGTGCACCACCTTACCCTTGTCTACGGCTCTGGTGACTGCTTTGAAGAAGTCAATCAGGTTTAGGTGACATGATCTACCTTTTACAAACTCAAACTAAGTGGTGTCCAGTCCAGAGTTTGGAGGTTACCTATGTCTTTGTTTATAAGCTCTAGGATGATGCGTTCCATGGCCTTGTAGACCAGATCAGGCTAATGGGGTGATTGTTCCCGGAGTCAGTGGTGGCACCCCCTTTGTGGAGTGGGATAATCATCACCGTGCTCCATTCCATAGGCACAAAGCCTGAAGTGAGGCTATGGTTGAACATGGTACTTAGGTGGGGTGCCAGTTCATTCTGCAGTTCGTGCAGAACGCAGCCTGGGATGTTGTCCGGTCCCATGGATGCTGTGGTCTTGGCTTTGGACTTTGAAGAGTGTGGTCTTTACCTGTGCGGCCATGATTTCAGGGGCTTTGCAATCATCCAGTATGGGGATGGGCCCTTTGGGAGGTGGGGGGGTGATGTTAGCACTGAACCTGTCTGCCAGGATGTTGGCAATATCAGTTGATTCGGTAAATGTAGTGCCATTGTGCTGTAGTTCAGAGCAGATCTGAGTGTTGCCATTGAGATTCTTGACATATTTGTAGAAAGCTTTGTGGTTGTCTTTAGAATCCATGGTGATTTTATTTTCATAAGTAGCTTTGGAGAATTTTATGAGGGATCTCAGCTTCTTGCTGAGGCTGACCAGGGAGTTCCTGCAGTCCTGGGAGTTTACTCATTTTTGCAACAGTTTCTTCCTTCTGTTGTAGAGCTTGTTTATGACAGGAAACCACCAGATTGGCTTCCTTTTTTTAGAGGATAGCATCTTGGTTCTGTTGGGGATGGCACAGTCCATGCATTCGTGTATGTGCTTATACAGTGCATTTGTATATGATTCAGCAGTCATGCCTCTATTTTCCATCTGTGTGGGTGTAGTGAAGTTTGCCACTTCGGACTTAAGAAGCATGAAGTTGGCTCTGAAGAAGTTTTTTACCCTGTGGTTTCCTTATTGGGAAGGGGGGTTGGATATGGATATCTAGGGTGATTAGCTTGTGGTTGGACCTGACCAGCGAGGATTTGACCTCTGGTGTGGAGCATCTGTTACCCATATTGGTAATGACCAGGTCCAGGATGTTGCTACACTGGTAGGGGTATGGATAAGCTGGTCCGGGGCATTGGAATTGATGAATTCCAGAAAACTTTGAGCAAATGAGTTAGTACATGAGTAGTTTTCCCAGTTAATGGAGGGGTAGTTAAAATCTCTCAAAATTAGGGTATTGGGCTGTACTTTAATATTATCCAGTATATCGAGAAACATGGAGTGGGCGTCCTGAGGCAAGGCGGGGGATCTGTAACACGCTACAACCTGAATTGCAGACTTGCCCAGTGTTAATTGTACTTGGATAATTTCGGATGCATTATGTTGAGCAACTATCCTGGAGGTGTGGATATCCTTTATGAATATGGATATGCCTCCTCCTTTAGTATTTCAGTCCAGGTTAGGTGGCCATAAGGTGTGGTAGGAATTGTAGCCTTGTAATGCAGGGGTGCTCTCTGGAGCCTTAAACAAGGTCTGTGTCACTGCACAGATGTTGATGTTCTCCATCTTAAGGAGAGCCTCGAGTGAGTGCATTTTGAGGTTTAGACTTCTAGCATTGAGTAGCATTACTCTTAGATTTTGCTTGTTTATATCTGCTATGGTGGTGCGTTTGACATTTGAGCCTTGCCTAAAAAAGGCACTTTAGGGGAGGCAAGAGCCTTAGCCAGTATCCAAAATCCCAGCAGCGACAGGTGCAGGCCATCTCTGGCAAAGCATAGTGGCCTGTCCCAGGCAGACAGATACTGGATCCCCTTGGAATGACACCAGAAGCTTATTCAATTGTTGAAGTCAATCATTTTGTCCTTGTACTGTGGAATAATTCTGGGCGGTGGCAGGATGCTACTCAGGGCTATTCTGGAAATTATTTGTTTTTGTTAATTTATGCTGAATAATGTGGTGCAACTTAGCTCCTTCAAATAGTGTTCACAGTATGTACAAAAGCATGAGGCATGCATAATATTAGGATTTCTGAGACTGGAGTTTATGTGAACTAGAAAAGGAGCTAATACAATCAGCACATTTTAATACACATTTGGTCTGTTTCTTAGAATAGGCACATATCAGAAAGAGACATAAAATATGTATCATTGCTTGACTCAGCCCTTTCTGATACATAAAAATGCTTATACTTCTGTCTGAAATGTCTTCATATCAATAAAGTCTTAATGAAATAAGTACATGAAATAATATCAATTTAGTCTATTTTCATACCCCTCTACTAGTCTCCTGGCAATGTGAACCCTGGCTCTAGATGATTGTCACTGTTGATGTGGCAACCTGACCCCATGTGCAAAAAAAGGAAAAAGGGGCTGTGGCTAGACAGATGACACTAGAACATTTATTAGCTTCTACATATCTGAAT
Source organism: Protopterus annectens (assembly GCF_019279795.1). Taxonomy (NCBI): domain Eukaryota; kingdom Metazoa; phylum Chordata; order Ceratodontiformes; family Protopteridae; genus Protopterus; species Protopterus annectens. The sequence continues at coordinate 1,579,320,956 of NC_056729.1, forward strand.
GACAGATTCAGTAGCTGCATTAATGATATGGTAACACTGAAACTGGTACTTTTAACTGCCACCTGTTTAATTAATGGACTTTTGGTCTAAGCAGTATTTAATTATTTCATGAAGACTTTATTGATATGGAGATATTTTAGACAGAAGTATAAGCACTTTCATGTATCAGAAAGGGCTTAGTCAAGCAACGGTACATATTTTATGTCTCTTTCTCATATGTGCCTCTTCTAACAAACAGACCAAATGTGTATTAAAATGTGCTGATTGTATTAGCTCCCTTTCTAGGTCACATAAACTCCAGTCTCAGAAATCCTAATATTATGCATGCCTCATGCTTTTGTGCATACTGTGCACACTATTTTGAAGGAGCTAAGTTGTACGACGTTATTCAGCATGAATTAACAAACACAAATCATTTCCAGAATAGGCAACCTACAGTGCACAAGCATGCGTGTCAGGCTTGTAAAGAAAGCCTGCATTAAAACCAGTTATTCATGGGAAGAATGATGCAGTAGAAGAAATGAGTGAATGAATTCCCCAGATAACTGTTACGACAAGCAGGGAATGAAGTCCTCCCTGCAGAAGCTGCAAAAATCAAATATACTTGTCAAGTATTATGACAAGCAGTGAGGAAGGGTAATAATATATTATGATGACTATATAGGTTCATAGGTTCATACTAGGCTATCTGCCCTAGGGCATTTATAAGCCTAGCCAGAATGTGTTTGGCTTTCGCCACCCATTTTAAATTTATTTTGCTATGCCCTTTTTCGAGGTTAGTATACTGTGCCTCTGTCTAACAGTGACACAGAAGTGATACCCGGGGTAAACCTACGATCTCCCATCCACTCATCAAGATTCCTCTTGAAGAGAGTCAATGAGGGACTCTGCCTAACCTGGACTGGGATTTTATTCCAGAGTGAAGGGAGCCTCTGGGTTATGAATCTGTCCCTCCAGCATGTTCTATTTATTTCAGTGCTGAGGTTCAAGTCTCTCGAGCGTAGCTTGATGGGATTTGGATTTTCTGAGGTGCAGCATGTCCATTAATTCCGGGTTGGACATGGCTTTATATGTCAGGCACAGATCGCCTCTGAACAGGCGGTATGCCACTGAGTAGAGCTGGAGTTTCTTTAACCGGGCAGCATATGGCATCTGTTTGAGCCCTTTGATCCTCTTGGTGAGGTACTTTTGGGGTCTTTCCACTTGCTGCAGGTGTCTGGTAAGGTACATCCCAAAAGGGGCATTGTACTCAATTATGGGCATGATGAGGGATGAGTAAAGAGGCACGATGACCTGCCCTGATCTAGATGTGAATCCCTTCATGATTAGGTGGGCTATATAAAATGTTTTTCTAACCACTTTGGCCACGTGGTTGTCAAATGAGAGATTGCTATCAACTTGGGTCCCCAGGTCCCTAATTACTTCTTCTGTACTTAATGGATTACCACCTATGTGGTAATTTGTGGGCACTTTGTTTTTACCAAAGGGGATGACTATACACTTTTTGGCATTTAGCTTGAGGCCATGGTTCTGGCACCAGTTGTCTGTTTCTATGAGGCCCTTTTGGAGGATGCTTGTGTCGGCTGGAGAGTCGATTATGGCACCCAGTTTGCAGTCATCTGCGAACTTGGTCAGCCACAGTCCTTCCATGTTGGCCTGTACCTCCGAGAAATATATACCGAACAAGAGAGGTCCCAGGACTGAGCCTTGTGGGACACCACTTGTAACTGGTTTGGAGTCTGACATGGCTCCAGCAATTCTAACCATGTGGGTTCTGTCCTTGAGCCAGTTTGCAATCCATCTAGTGACATAGGGGTTTATATTTAAGCTGGTGAGCTTATCTATAATGCCCAAGTGGGGTATTGTATCAAGGCTTTTGCGAGGTCCAGGTAGGCTGTGTGGACCACCTTCCCTCGTCAGTGGCCTTGGTGACTGTTTCAAAGAAATCAACCAGGTTTAAGAGGCAGGATCTGCCCTTAACAAAGCCGAACTGGGTAGGATCCAGTGTTTGTAGGTCCCCAATATCTTTATTTATGAGGTCCATGATGATCCTTTCCATAGCTTTGCAGACCAAGCTAGTCAGGCTTATGGGGCGATAGTTTCCAGGATCCGTTGAGGCACCACCTTTATGGAGAGGGACCACTGTTGCTGTACGCCACTCTTTGGGCACATATCCTGTAGTAAGGCTGAGATTGAACAGTAGTTTTATGTTTGGGTTTAGCTCTTCTTGGAGTTCATGTAGGACGCAGCCCGGGACACCATCTGGTCCCATTGATTCATAGGTTCATAGATTAGTACTAGACTAACTGCCCTTGCAAGCCATTTTAAGTCTAGCCAATTATCCCTTGTGAGACTCAAACCCTGCACCTTGCGTTTGTAAGGCAAACATGTTAACCATTAGGCTACCCCCCCAACCCCAATGCTGTGTTTTTTGCTTTGGAGAGGGCGGCTCTTACCTGAGCATCTGAGATGTCAGGGGGGCAGCACTCTGCTGGGATAGATATTTGCCCTTTTGGTGGGGAGGGGGGGGAGAAGTTTGCGCTGAACCTGTCAGCTAGGATGTTGTCAATGTCTGTGGGTTCGGTGTATTTTTTCTCATTTTGGACTAATTCTGAGCATATCTGGGAATTACCACCCAGGTTCCTAACATAACTAAAGAAAGCCTTGTGATTATCCTTAGTGTCCTGTGCAATTGTTCTCTCGAAGCTGGCCTTAGACAATTTTATGTGTGCCCGTAGTTTTTTGCTAATACTGATCAGTGATGCCTTCCCTTTTTGGGATTTTGCTCTATCATTTAGTAGTTTCCTCCTTCTATTGTATAGTTTGTTTATGACTGGTGTCCACCAGACAGGACGTCTGCCTTTGGAGGACTGGGTCTTGGTTTTATTTGGGATCACATGATCCATGCATTCCTGAAGGTGTTCATAGAATGCGTTTATAAAGGATTCTGCGGTCTGGGCCGTATTTTCCACAGGCCCGGGGGCTTTGAAGGATTCCACCTCAGTTTTGAGGAGTGTGAAATTTGCTTTAGAGAAGTTTTTCACTGTGGTTTTCTGGGCAGGGGGTGGGGTCGGGATGTGAATATCCAGTGAGATTAGTTTATGGTTTGATCTTACCAGTGAGGGATACACTTCTGGTCTGGATCATAGAGTCCCCATGTTGGTGATGATCAGGTCCAGTATGTTTTCCCCTCTTGTGGGAGTGGTAACAAGTTGTTCCATAGCATTTGAGTTTATAAATTCTAGGAACCTTTGGGCTAGGGCGTTGGAGCTAGAGTAATGCTGCCAGTCTATGTTTGGGTAGTTGAAGTCGCCCAATATAATGGTGTTTGGAGACACCTTCATATTTTCCAGTGTTCTCAGGAAGGCCGAGTGGGCTTCCTGGGTTTGGGAGGGTGGTCTGTAGCAGGCTATAAACTGGAAGGCAGTTTTACCCACTGTTAGTTGCACATAGATAGTCTCTGATGCTTCGTGCTTTGCCACCAACCTGGAGGTGTGGGTATCTTTGATGAATATCGATACTCCCCCTCCTTTTGTGGTTTGGTCCAAGTTTTGGGGCCGAAAAGCATGGTATGAGGTATAACCTGGTAGTGCTGGGGTGCTCTCAGGAGCCCTGAACCAGGTTTCTGTTACTGCACAGATATCGATGTTCTCCATGCTAAGGAGAGTTTTGAGTGCATGCATCTTGAGGTTTAGACTTCTGGCGTTGAGTAGCATTACTCTTAGTTTCTTATCCCTTGTGATACCTATGGAGGTGGGTTTGTCTTTTGAGCCTTGCCTAAAAAAGGCACTATGGGCTAGCAAGAGCCTTTGCCAATATCCGAAAGCCCAGGGGTGACAAGTGCAAGCCGTCCCTAGCGAAGCATCGTGGCTTGTCGAGCATATCATCCCAAGCTGACAGGCATTGGATCCCCTTTGAATGACACCAGTACTTAAGTCAATTGTTGAAATTGATCATCTTGTCTTCATATTGTGGCATCATTCTTGGTGAGGGTAAGATGCTACTCAAGGTCAGGGTCATACCGGCCTGGGCTACATGCTCAGAGAGCTCCTTTATGTCTCTTTTCATGTAGTCCAGGGAGGTACGTCTCAGGTCATTCACACCAGCATGGACAATGACTGAGTCATATTTGTACTTGCCTTGGAGTGACCTGAGTGCTTGTGTTATGTGGCGGATCCTAGCACCCGACAGGCTGCTCACCGTGACCCTCTCCTTGTTCAGCCTGGTGAGCGGGATGTCAGTGTGCCTGACGATAGAGTCACCTATTACAAGTGTATCAGGTGTGTTGTTTAGTTTTAAGGGCTGTGACTGTTTGGCACACTGGCTTTGTGAGATATGTGTTGCACGTGTTTTGTTTTGGGGTAGCGGCTGCTTGGGTGTCTGCTTTGGAGGTCTCTGCTGCTTCGGCAGATCTTTATTTAGAGCCTCCGTTTTTGTGTGATTATTTGTTTGGTTTGCTGTCGTGGTAGGTCTATGTGAGACTGGAATTGTAGTGAGTGTGGTTTCCTTCTCCTCCTGACTGGTTATGCCAGTACTGAGTTGAGAGAGCTTAACCTCCAGTTTGGCTATATGGTTGCATCTCTCACATGTGTTGGAATTTGTTGGGAGGAGGAGAGGGTTGTCTGTGTACATGAGGCAGTTGTAACATTGCCTCAAGATTCCCAGATTCACCAGCTGGACCGGAGAGGAGATTGACAACTGACCTTTGGACATGCTAGAATAATATTGGGAATTCCTTAATAATTGAAAACCAGGGCCAGTGGGGAGTGAGGGTGTAGTGCTTTTAATTTTTAGTGTTGACTTATATAATTGCTTTAGTGAGCAAGTGCCAGGTAACTTAAGTGCAATGTGTTACAGGTAACTTAAATGCAAAAACGACAAACAGTAACTTTCTTTCAAGTGAAACAAGGAAATAAGTACAGTAAGCAATGCAGATATCACTAGTGATCCACAGAAGCGCTGAGAAGCCGCATATTAGGTGGAATTAGCATTCCAGAGAAATAACAAGCAAACAAACAACAAGCATATAAACAAAGCTAGATTCAGCAGACCTGGATCTAGTCTATGCTACAGCAAACAAGGTGTACCAATTTCAGTAAGATACAGTTCAAATATTCAGGCACTATAAACCTTTAACCAGAAATTCCCAGCTCAGAAGGGCAGAGTCCAGCCTCTTCTCCCACAAGAGTGCAGACCACAAACCTTCTTAATGTAAAAAAACTGGCCTGAAGCCCAAGTGCTTAAACCAGAACTAATACACTTTAAGAATAACAGACACTGGGCTCTCAATCAGCAGTTAACTTAGAAGGATGAAAGCTACCTGTCCTGCCACCACAGTGCATGCCACAAACCTTCCTAATGTAAAACAACTGGTCTGAAGCCCAAGTGCTTAATCCAAAAGACTTAGAATGATAGCTACACTTTAATCAAGTTACTACCAAGCAGTAATAAATACAATTGAATACTTTAGAGAATGCCTGGATTAGTGCTCAAGTTACACAAACAAAGCTAGATCCAGCAGGCCCGAATCCAGTCTATGCCACAGCAAACAAGGCGCACCAACTTCAGTAAGAAGCAGTTCAGATATGCATGCACTATAAGCCTTCAACCAGAAATTCCCAGCTCAGAAGGGCAGAGTCCAGCCTCTCCTCCCACAAGAGTGCAGACCACGAACCCTCTTAATGTAAAATAACTGGCCTGAAAGCCCAAGTGCTTAAACCAGAATTAATACACTTTTAGAATAACAGACACTGAGCCCTCAATCAGCAGTTCCCAACCTAGAAGGATGTAAGCTACCTGTTCTGCCACTACAGTGCAGACCCAAGTGTTTAAACCAAAAGGCTTAGAATGAGTTACACCAAGCAGTAATAAATACAATTGAGTACTTTTAAGATGATGCAAACGTTAAAAAAAGTAGGTAGAAACACAAGTACAGTAAAAGCAGATGAATTTTTTTTTTTTTTCTGAACAAGTGCTGAGATCAAAGAAACAGATTTGAGTGCTGAAACTAGAAAACTGGCTAGTTATAAGAAAAAAAAAACTAAACTAGAATGCTTCCCTCCAACACAGAAGGGCTTGGGGGCTCAGAAGCCTACAAATAGTCTATACCACTTAACAGGAAAGGCAGGAAACAAGCTTAATTTTTTTTTCTGTTTCCCAGATGCTCTCTTTGTGCACAGTAGGAGTGCCTGAAATCAGAATATGATCTCACTGCACTCAGTTGAGTGAGCAAATGAGATGGGCCCAGAAGGAGTATCCAAACACAAATTTACAAGAGGGGCGGGCGGTTGCAAGGCCACTAAGATTAACATCAAAACAAGGACGGTGGGTGGGACTAACTGAAGAGCAGAGTGAAAACTTCCAGTTCAGTTAATATTCCTTCCACACAGTTAAAATCAATTTAAATACTGTATTTTTTGAAAAAAAAAGAGCAGATAAAGGTACTTAAATTCTCTTATACGTCCAGTTGAATATAGCAAGTTCTTAGCCGGCCAAAGCTGAGGTTTTTAAGCAGAAAATATTTCACACTGTACCACTTAAATAGGCAAGGACAGGAAATTAAAGAATGTGACTACCCCCACACCTGTAATTACTAGCAAATAACAAAATTCAGCAAACACTGACTAACTTCCAGTTCAGCTAATATTCCTTCCACACAGTTAAAATCAATTTAAATACTGTATTTTTGGGAAAAAAAAAGAGCAGATAAAGGTACTTAAATTCTCTTATACGTCCAGTTGAATATAGCAAGTTCTTAGCCGGCCAAAGCTGAGGTTTTTAAGCAGAAAATATTTCACACTGTACCACTTAAATAGGCAAGGACAGGAAATCAAAGAATGTGACTACCCCACACCTGTAATTACTAGCAAATAACAAAATTCAGCAAACACTGACTAACTTCCAGTTCAGCTAATATTCCTTCCACACAGTTAAAATCAATTTAAATACTGTATTTTGGGAAAAAAGAGCAGATAAAGGTACTTAAATTCTCTTATACGTCCAGTTGAATATAGCAAGTTCTTAGCTGGCCAAAGCTGAGGTTTTGTGAATTAAAATTGTATAGCAGCAGTAGCTAAAATAAAACATTTTGATTATTAATATCTTCATATAAAATGTGGACAGCAGTACTTGAGGAAATCACTGGATGTTGTATAGTATATGTTAAGTGGTAGACTATCAGGCAGCCAGTTTTAGACTAAAGGGTCAGGAGACAAAATACTTACTTAAAGAACACTTAAAGAGCATTTGACCAACTTAGAAATGTTCAGATGTTCATTCCTAAAACTCCTACACGTGAAAATGTCAGCTCTTAAAATGAATGTGACTACTGACACGGAGAAGTTTCCTTGGAAGCCTACATAGTTAGATGGTGTAACTGATAACTGAAACAGTATCAGCCTCACAATATGTAATGTTCATTTACAGTGGGCTGCTGAAGCTTGTTGAAGCTTCTTATCATTCTTTTGATTTTGTACCTGGTAAGGCACTGCTGTCAACAGAATTTTTTTACACACTGTTCTGTTCATAATATAATATTGTGTTATGGAATGGGGGGGCTACATTACAAAAGTTAGTATACAACTTAAAAAAATTCTGGAAGCTGGTATACAATTCCAAAAATTCTGTCTGTGACCCTGTGAGCCACTGCAAATGAGGACATTGCTTTGGTTCATGTGGCTGTACGGTTTCCACCTTTTCAAATGGCCAAAGTGGGACATTTTCGGGACAAACATCAGATTTTACAGGCCGACACATACCCATGGTCAGTAGAAAGGATAGAACTTAATGTTTTTGCCTAAATAAAAGTTTATTCTTGTAGTATTTTAGTTGCTTATTCTGTTTCTTATAACATTTAGGTATTTAGATACAGAATAACTGTTTTATGCAACTATTACATAAAATATAGGAAATAACTTCCTCCTAAAATCTCAGGACATTTGTCATTTTTAAAAATGTTGTCAGGACACAACTTCCCAAAGAGGGACTGTCCCTCACAAAGTGGGACAGATGGTAACCCTAGTGGCTGTGTTGCCTGTATGAAACAAATATGCATACAGCTCTTTTAACATAACTGACCAATATTATACCCCCTTTATTCACTATCTGTAGGATTGATTTATATACTGTCAAATTAATAGAACTTTGTTAGTATAATTTCTCTTAGTTCTTTAACTACAATCTGGATGAATGGATGAGTAATCGTAAATTCATCCTGTGTCTGACACTTCAAGTCCTCACTGAAAGGGACTGAAACTATGTATGAATTAGATGTCCTTCTATTCAATGTTGCAGTATTCTTTACATATGGTGTTGTCTTCTGCCCAATTACCTGACGTCCGGCCTGTATACAAAAACTTATAGCCACTGCCAGTACATGGGATGTCACATGTAGGCTCTGACCACATCAGCCATAAAAGGACATCTGCACGTACCATCCTCAGAACTTTTTCACCACCATTCAGAAGGTTGACTCTTACATATGGCCTGCAGTCAGATTCCATGTGTTGCTGCCAGCTTCAGATAAGTACTCTGTTGGGGATTATTTTTATTGCTACTGCCATTTGCTGTTGTTTAAGTCATCCAGGAAGGGCAAGTGTAGGTATGGAAGGCAAATTCCACGTAAAGATAGCCATGACCTCTGTCTTTTTTGCTTAGGGCCTAGTCATGATTACTGTTCCTGTTCCATTTTTCAAGCCTTCATGACAAAGACTTCATGTAGCCAACTTTCTGCCTTAAATCTCTGTCTTGAGAGTCAATAACTCAAATGTCTCACTAGAGATGCTATGGAAGGCGCTGTAGGTTCTTCAGCTGAGACAAGTTTGAAGAGGAAGGTGAGTAAGCAAAAACCTGAAACTTCTTCAGTTGCACCTACTACCTCTCAAGTTCCCCTTGAGGTTGGTGAAGACCTGATGGTACGTTTGGAAGTCAGGTCCACTTCTTCAGTGGCTACCTCTGGAGAAGCTGCCAAAGGGTTCGGATCCTAGCACGTCCACGGCAATGCAGGCATCTTGTTCTGCTGGAGGACTCCAGAAACATTCAAACATCTTTTCCACCCCTCAGTCTGATTGGGATGCATTTTCCCAGGGTCTTATTAAGGCTTTGATCCCTTCTGATAAGGAAAGCAAATTCTTAAGAGACTGGGCAAGAAGGTATATACTTCTACTTTAGCTATTAGAGATATTAATTACCAGGCACATATGTCTAGATATTCTTTGGCTTTGCTTTCTCAGGCTTCACAGGCTTTAGCTCAGTTACCAGACTCAGAGGTTAAGTCTCAGATTCTCTCAATTTTGGCAGCATCTTCTCAGGTAGCTAGACCATTCCATTAAGTGCAGCTATGATGCTGTAGAGGCATCCTCCAGGGCTGCTGCTTCTGCCTTTGTGCTTAGAAGACATTCTTGGTTAAGGCTTCAATCATTGCCTGATGGCATAAAAAGCAAAGTTTCTTGATGCCCCTCTAGATAAGTCTGCTCTTTTTGATTCAGCAGCTGCAGAACTTTTTAAAGCTCTGCAGGAAAAAGGAAAGAAACATCAGGACTTAAAACACCTATTTTGTCTCACCAGTTCCCAAATTCCATAGGAATTTCCCTGCCAAAACATCCTTTGTTGGAGACCTACTCATTCTTCCTCTGCTGCTTTCCATCATCCAAAAAGGTTATCTTATGACTTGGAAGACTCTGCCTTCTTTCATGGGGATTCCTCAGCCCCCTTCCTGTCAATTTCATCTGTTTCCTCAGCTCCTATCTCAGCTACTTTCTCACGTCACTATTCAGCCTGTACCTGTGCATCGGATAGGAATGCAGCTTTACTCCAGAATGTTTCTGGTTCCAAGAAAGGATGGTCCTTGGAGATCAATTCTAGACCTCTCCCACTTAAACACTTTCCTGGCAGTGCCTTCTTTCGGAATGCTGTCACTTCAGACACTTTTTTCCCAGATTTCCGCTTAATCTTTCATGGCTTCTCTAGATCTCAAAGATGCTATCTGCATATCTTCATTCACCCTCAGTCCAGGAGATTCTTAGGTTTCTTGGTGGGTTCTTTGCACTTTCAGTTTTCTGCCTTGCCTTTTCATCTTTCCACTGCCCCAAGGTTTTTCACAAATTGCTTGGCCCCAGCCATTGCTTTCCTGAGGGTCCACGGGGGTCAGATTTATCCTTATCTATATGATCTTCTTTTTCTGGCCAACAATTCAGACCAATTGTCTCAAAATCTTATGAAGGCCATTCATCTTCTTCTTCAGGGTCTAGGGTTCAAAATAAATTTCAAAAAATCTAGTCTGACTCCATCTCAGTATCACATTTTCTTAGGGTGCAGGTCCAGGACAGATCTGATGATGGTTTACCTGCCTGCGGACAAGGTTCTCTTTCATACATCCTTCTTGGAAAGTCTTCTGCCTCTTCCTTCTATCTTGGACAGGAATTTCTGAGATTTCTTGGATTCATGGCTTCTATGATTCCCATGCTGCCTTTGGCAAAGCTTCACATGAGGAAATTTCAATGGCTTCTAAAGACAACCTGGTCTCAACATGCTCACCCTTTAGCTGTCCTGGTTCCTCTCCTCCCCTGCTTGAAAGCAGAGCTCCACTGCTGGATTCAACAACTGTCTCTGAATCCAGACTTTCCTCTTCTCTTATCCCAGCCTTCTCAACAGCTGTTCACAGAAGCCTCAGACATAGGCTGCGGGGCAACCTTTGCTTCCAGGAAGGTTCAAGGTCTTTGGTGTCCATATGAGCAGAGGGAGCACATTAACATCCAAGAGATGAGGGCTCTGATTCTAGCCTTGCAAACGTTTCATCCTCTTTTCCTACCAGGTCCTCTGAAAAATTTTACAGACAATACCACTGTCCTCTGGTCCATAAACAAGCAGAGAGGGACCAAATCTTATCTTCTTTGCAGGTTAGCCCTCAAGGTATGGGAATTAGCTATCCAGTACACAGTAAGCCTTCATGCTGTTTACCTATCTATGGCTCAAAACTCTGTGGTGGATGCATTACGCAGATCCATATCACAATCCCACAAATGGATGCTTCAGAGGAATGTGTTCCTGGATCTAGTTCACTGGTGGGGTACTTCACATCTGGACCTCTTTGCCTCTCCTCAAAACAAACAACTTACTCTCTTTTGTGCCAGGGTCCCGCATCCTCTGGCATGGAAGGTGGACACCCTATCTTTCTCATGGAAGGGGATGTTTCTTTATGCATCCCCCTTCCCTCTAATTCAAAAAAGTCTTGCTGAAAATTCAGCAGGACAGGCAGAAAATCTTGTTGGTGACTCTCTTTTGGCCAAGACATCATTGGCTCCCTCCCTTCTTCTGCAATTAGCCAAGGGCCATCACTGCAAGTTCCCTCACTGGTTGGACTTACACAAGATAAGAGATCCTTGATTCATCCACATCTGTCAACACTACAAATTACCTTCTGGGTGATCAATATTTGATCCCTTTCAGGCACCTTTTTTCACCGGACATGCATAGGGTTTTGCAGGAGACCAGGAAACCCAATACCTGAAAATCTTACATTTCCAAATGGAAAAGATTTTCTATCTGGTTCCTTAAAAGAAGTCTATATCCACTATCCATGGACATTCCAACTGTACTTTCTTACTTGTGTGAATTGCTTAATAGTGGCTTGTCATATTCCTCAGTGAAAGTCCAGTGTTCTGCTCTTTCTGTTTGTCTGCCATTAGCACCTCCTTTAGCCTCCAGATTGGATGTTAAACTTTTCCTTAAAGGTGTCCTACACATCAAACCTCCCAGAAAACAGTGCCTCCTGCTTGGGATCTTAACTATGTCTTAGAAAAGCTAAGTCTGGCTCCTTTTGAGCCACGGCTCCTCTAAAGTTTTGCACTTGGAAAACAGTGCTTCTGGTAGCCTTAACTTCTGCTAGGAGGGTCTCTGAGCTTCAGGCCTTGATGGCATCCCCTCCTTTTTTGGTTTCCTACAAGGACTGGGTGTCTTTGAGAACTAATCCTTCTTTCATGCCTAAAGTGGTGAATGACTTGTCTCTAATTAGTCTATCCAATTTCCCACATTTTTTCCTTCTCCTCAACCCTCTAGTGAGACGATTTTGAAAACCTTAGATGTGAATAGGCAACTCAGATTTTACCTTGAAAAGTCAAAAGCTATAAGGAAGTTAGATCAGCTCTTTGTATCTTTTCATCCCAGGGCTCTGGGTTTACCCATTTCTAAACAAACTATTTCATCTTGGATTTCTAAAGCTATTGTGCTTTGTTATATTTTTCATGGAAAATCACTGCCTTCTTCTGTCAGTGCCCATTCCACCAAATCAGTAGCTTCGTCAGGGGCTTTCTTTAAAGGACTGGATACTAATTCCATTTTGGAGGCTGCTTCTTGGTCTTCACTCCATACTTTTAGCAAACATTACAAGTTGGACACTATCTCTAGGTTCAGGGCAGGGTTTGCTAGAGCTATTCTGCATGGATTTGTGTAAAATTCTTCCTCACATTCTTCTTCTGCTCCTTCTACCTCCCTAGCTTCTAACTAAGCTTTGGGACTATCCCATATGTAAACAATACTGCAACATTGAATAGAAGGACATAGAATAGTTGTGTAAAATCTTACCAGAACCATAGATGTCCTTCTCTTCTATGTTGCAGTATTCTGTCCCTCCTGCCTTCTCCCTGCAACTTGTCCCTTCCAAGCATGACTCTTTGTTTGCCCTAGGACTGTTGTTCCTCATGGGGCTTCCTTGTTCTGAGGATGGTATGTGCAGATGTCCTTTTATGGTGGATGTGGTCAGAGCCAGCATGCGACATCCCACATACTGGCAGTGGCTATAAGCTTTTGTATACAGGCCGGATGTCTGGTCGTTGAGTGTAAGACAACTCCATATGCAAAGAATACTGCAATGTAGAAGAGAAGGACATCTATAGTTATGGTCCGATTTTACACAGTTATTCTTTATGTAAATAGGCATATATGATTTGAGACACTATTGCTAGACTATTAATGAACAGCTGGATCAGCAGCCCAGTATTACCATATGAACCTACAGCTGTCCTGCATTAGACCTGCTTTCACTCACTATTTGTATGACTAGTGTAATCATGCTCTCTATATACTTATTACATAATTTCTTATATAATCTGTCTTAATTCTGCTGTATTAGACCTGCTTTACCCACTGTTTGTCTTTGTATCTCTGTATTTTGACTCCTATTAGAAACTCTGCTGTTTCTGTACTCTTTGCTACTATCATGGGCTATTGCTGATAAATGTTAGTGTTAAATTACACTACTCATCAAGTTAAGAACCATGAACCAAGTAACTGGATTGTGCAGTCTGCACCATATTTCTCCATATTTAGGGTAATTTCAATAGCTGTCTTCCATCTTTCTCAATAAACGTATGGCCCTAGGATATCTTTCTCTTTCAGAATTTGAAAGCAAAAAATGAAAGATCTGTGGATGTTTCTGCAGTTTGAAATTTGTGTTAACAAATGACTATCTTTTCTACTTATGCATTCTGTTTGCTTAATAAGTCTATCTTTCTCGTTCTCTTGTTTTTGTTAAAGCCATTCTGTTCTATTCTCCAGACAATTATGCTTTGTAACATGTTTGTGTCTTCTATAAATCTGTTTCTGATGGGCAATGTTAATTTCAGAGTTACAATATCAGTCAAGTCAGTTATTTACAAAATCATCTGTACATCTTGCTAGACAAAAGTGGCATAAAACCACTGCACATTGCAAAACTGATAAAAACAGAGACGAGGTTCATGGTGAACTGACAAAAAGATTTAATAAACTTCTAAGACACAGAGTGAGTTCAAAAAGTTCAGATAACATATGCAAACACTTTTTCAGAAGTGCATAAGAGCTTTAAAGTCAGCAGAACAGAATACTGACAAATATAATCTGGTTAGTAAAGGGTTAAAGCAACAGCAGTTAACTACGTTGATAGAAAATTATTTATGACGTACTATTCTACATTTAGAAAATGGTTAAGCGTACACAACACAAACTTTCATTCAGTTAAAGCAAGGCACATAAATAGTGATTTTAAAACCATTTCATATAACAAAACAGTTCTAGGGTATAAAAATCAAATGAGAGTAGTTAAACGCAGTAAAGACATGACATCACAAGACTGACATGCATGTACTTAATTTTCACCTAAAGTGCAGCGAAAGGCAGACAACAACAAACGTAAACCATGTAAATATATCTTTTTTAAGCATGTGTTAGTGAAGTCAATATCTCTTTTGTTTATTACAATATTTTGTAATTGTATTATAGCATAAAAATAGCAAAGACTCCAGCAAAAACAGTATTCAAAAACAATATTATGCATAGTTGAGCAAGTTAATGTTTATTACAACTGCATTCTAATATCAAGTTGCAAGTATATTAACGAATGACTGACGGTACGAGTAAGTGCTAAAGGAGTTAAGGGTTAAGCATCTGGAATGCGCAGAAAGAAAGTAAGTAATGTGAGCTTGTATCTTTCCAGGCTGGAATGGGTAGTTGCAAGAAATGCTGTGTAAGATAAAATGTTACTGGTACTGCCATTTATAAGGTCAAGGAAACAAGACTGGTCACCAGTCCAAATGGCTTACGTTTTTCTAAAACATTATTGTTAAGTATTCATGTACAGCATTAAGCAAAAAGCACAAAAGTCTACAAAATCCTGTTTGGTAATTGTAATAAAACATCACAATTGTGCATACATGTCATTAATAATCTGTAAGTAAATACTACACTGAGTACAGTCAAGGAAACAAAAGACAAACTGATGAAAAAAGGCTTGCAACGTAGAGAAGACCCACAGCACAGTAATCCTTAACAAAACTTTATTATAGGAAAACAGCGTTTTCGCCACACGCTGTTTTCCTATAATAAACTTGCGTTAAGGATTACTGTGCTGTGGGTCTTCTCTACGTTGCAAACCTTTTTTCATCACACTGAGTACAGTCAGTACATGGGCTATGGTATGCAGTTAAAATAAATTATGCAGGTCCCTTTACAAAAAGGGAGGGTACAAATAGCTAGTAGTAACAGTAAATGTCTTTTCAAAATGGGTAAAAGCAATTCCTACAACAACTTTGACAGTATAGGCAACAGCAAAAGCTTTATAAAAATATTTTCTGTTTTTCAAAATGGCCAAAAAAATGATCAAATTCAAAAGCCAATGTGTAAGACCAAAGTGTCACAGTCTATGTAACAGCCAAAGGGCAAGCATACATTTAATTCTCACAACATAAAGCAAATAAACAATACTGCAATAAAATTATGTATACTACAGGGGGAAGGGCATGCTTTCAATTTTACACTAACTGTGTAAACAGTGCTGCAGAAGGGACTCAGATAAAGGTACAAAGTGTTAATACCAACAATACATTTTAATGTTTCAAGTAATGTAATTAGCAGGCTTCACTTTAATGCTAAGTTTGAAAACTGAACTGAGTGCACATTACAGCCATGTATATACAAATGCAAAAACAATCTGTACAAGCAAGTGTATTCTATGCAGTATATAGTAAATGGTTTATCTATGTAAATAGAGTACAAAGTCAAAGCTTGACATTTATGACATATGTATTTTTTTTTAAAAAAACAAGGCTGCAATGCCTTTGCAAAAAATCAAGCATTGTCAATAAATTACTGTATAGGACATCACTGTATAGAGTCATATTCAGATTTATCCAGTTCTAATAGTAATGGTTGTCATCATTGTGTTGATAATATTAAACTGTGTTAACTTGCTGTATTAAAAAAAAAATTAAAGGTTTTGTTTCCCAATGTGTTTCTAGTTAATAGCAATATAACTTGACGAAAAAATCCATACTAATATAGACAGTTTTGGATTTAAAATAAAACAGAGGGAATGTATACAGTGATAGATATGTTTAAAAATATATAAGTGCATATGCACATCTATTTGCTAGTTAGATGCATATACACATCTGTTGCTATAATATATGTAAAAATAATATAGAATGTTCAGTGTCTGGAACATGATTCAAGGACTATAGATACAAATGCAGCTGCAAGACAAGGCACGAAGCATTGAACACAGACATCTGCATTTCATTTGCATTATTCTGAACAACAAAACAGAGGGAATTACAATATTTCATGAAAAAAATTAGAAAAATGTTGCACAAAATAGAACACAAGACAATTTCAGTTGTAAAAAGCATGCAACAGGTACGTTTGGGAGGATAACATTTAACACAAATATAACAGCATGGTTAGCTGAACAAGGTCAGGCATACATACAAGTAGAGAAAGAATCAAAGACTGACATAAACATTTCAGTAAACAGCTCTATCTCTATTAGATGTACATTACCTCAAAAATGTAACAGTTCTGACAAGGGAAGACATCATGCAAAAAATGTCACACTGTGTAGACAATAACACAAAAATAAAAATAAACTCAACAGGGAAAAAAAGGTATGATTTCCACCAATACTCTGTTTATTTGTATAAACAACACAGTAATACAAGAAAAGGACCATGGGCTAAAATACTTACCATTTTGTCCCTCTTCAAAAGGAACCTTGACGATTGGATGGGAGATAGGAAATTCACCCCGGGGAATCACATCAGTCACCCCGCTAGACAGAGGTCCAGGGAAGTAAATATTGTGGGAAGAAATATCCAGGGAATTGTTATGGCTAGGCTTGTATAGGCCCTAGGGCCAATAGCCTAGTACCAACCTATGAACCTATGAACTAATACAATGGCAGAGTTGTTCTTTGTAGGAGTATTTGCTAATGTAGAACTTAAACTCATTTGTCTCATGTGGCAGTAACAATATTTGATCCATGTAGTATGCATGACAACATGAATATTTACTCATTTCAGTTTGTTTACTGGAGTACAGCACTGATCCATAAGGACCTATTTTCAAGCTCAGACCAGGTGCACAAGTGCAAGACAAAGATACAATATTTACAACACAAAGGAGCAGTAAATTTAAATAAGTAACGCAACAGTAATGCATTTTCTTTTTTCAGAAATTTACTAACAACTATACAAAGGGTACTTCTATGAATCTGAAAGATAATAGTATATGTTATATACCCCATAGTTGCTGGACTGTTGCTGTACTTAGGGAGATGTACTGGATACAGAAGACACAGGCATTGATAATACATCTGCACTAATCAACAACAGACTAGTTGATACAAGGGAGGACAGCCAACATTAAGTAGTAATAAGCTGTAAAATAATTATATCTAGAAATAGTGGTTTGTTTTCTGCACTCCCCAAATTTATATTGTGTGATTGCAAGCAATCTATTTACATGGAAAGGATTACACCTGGAACAGCCACCTGTACCTAGTGGGCCTTACACAAATGTGTAATGTACAGACAAGATGCCAAATCTCAGAATGTCTATGAGGCCGCATGTAGATACAGCTTATAATGAGAAAAGTGAGATCCATTTCTGTGTTGCATGAGAAATTGCATGCTGAGAAATATTCTTTTGTCACTCAAAAGATTACAGGAATACATTAGTGCCATGGCAAAGCCCAACTAGTAAGTCAAACAGATGAACAAAACAAAATCCTGATTTCAAATAAAAGGGGAAGCAATGTAAGAAATGTAATATAAAGAAAAGCCTGTGTGAAGCATCCTAGGCCCTATTGTGGTTTATTTCTTACTTCTCAAGTGACTTTTACAGGGTGACTTCTAGAGAGAAAATGTTTGGAGTATGGGGTACAACTAAGCTCTATTTTGACTCCCTATTTGTTCACAATGTATATTCTACCTCTGAAGCTAGTCATACAAGATAGAGGAATTAGATACCACTACTATGCAGACTGTATCACTTGCACTTCTCCTTTTCTTAGGACCAGATGTGTGATATTAGCACCTTGGAAAGATGTCTAAGCTCCAGCCTTAACCCTCTTATCTTTTCTGGAGATAATCAAATAGAGTGTATATCTACAGTGAACGATATGGGGGTAATTCTTAGCAACACGCTCATATGGATGGCGCATATGTCAATTGTCAGATTTCAGTATCGCTATTTAAAGAATATCACTCAAATCAAAAACCTTCTTTGTCTTGTTGATTTGAAGTCAGTAATGCATGCACTTGTCTTATGCCTCCTTATGTGCAGAAGTGCTCTGCACAAGGGGCTCTTGAATACAAGTGTTGTTTACTTTCTGTGGGCTCAGAATTTAAAGGCCAGGGTCTTCACTGGGTCTTTCAGGTTTTGTCACATTAACTTTGTGTTGCAGGACCTGTGTTAGCTGGCAAATCTGTTTTAAGAGTCTTCTATTTAGTTACTGAGTCCTGCATAATTTGGATCCGTGAAACTCAGAAGTGCTGGTGGTGTCCTATGCCTGCTTTCATCCACTCATATCATCAGATGAGGGGCTAATTGCTATTCCCAGAGCAAGACTAAAAACATTAAAATATGTTATTTTGCCTATTTGGTCCCACTTCTGTATAATTGACTACTTTTCTTATTAGGAATTATGGTACCAAGGCCTCCTCTAGGAGGTCCCTTTCACATCACTTGTCACAGAGGGTTTATTTGAACTCCAGAGTAAAATTATACATGGTTACTATGAGATCAACCATTTCTGATTATGATTTCCATATTGAAGTCATGACACTATGTTATTCGTAGTTATACTGTACATAGCTGTAGTTTGCTTACACTTCTCTATTGATTACTTTTGTACAGTGTTTAGGTTATTCGGTAGATAGATGAGAGAAAATGGAATGAAAAATGAAGCAGCATTTTCAGAAAGTGTTGTGGACACTAGAACTGCCCATCTGAAAAGGTACTACAGAAAGAAAATAAGGTGTACAAACGTGCGTGAGAGGTACATAACGGGCTATATTATTTTTATAAAGGGCTCATTTTACTAGAAACAGGAATGGGGACATGAATGCATGCTAGGAAGCAGCTGGTCGGATGACACACGGAAGAAAAAATATATAGCGCAGCTGACACATATCAAGGTTGACAAAGTTGCATATAACTATTTTCAAGATGAAGACAAAAAAGCTAAAAAATGGCATAAACACAGATCTCAGCTGTTCCTTATTGTTTGGGATGTCCCCAATTTTATCTCAGAATTCTGTTCCATCCCTCATACAACTGGATATTTTTTGACAGAAAGTAGTAGATTGAAGTCAGTAAATATTGATGATCATTACAGTTAGAGATTTCTTTTACTTGAGAAAATACATATTTACCTACATTCTCTTTTTGTGTCAACTTTCTATATTAATACCAGTATAGAAAAGCATCTTGTCTGAGGCCTTTTCCCCTTAATTACTTTTCCTTTAAACTTTGACCATAATTATGCAGGAAAAAGGATGAGTGCTATAAGCATAACCTTTAACTGTTTTAGCACCATATTAATAAAAGGCATATTAAAGTGCATCTGCTGTACCTTCCTTAAACTCCATATTAATAAAAGACAAGCTATTAAGTATTGGTAACTTTAACAAGACTTTCCATCCTTCGGATGAGATGTTTAACTGAGGTCTCATCTCAGGTGGATGCAAAAGTTTCCATTGCACTTAGTCAAAAGAGTAGGGATTCTTTACTGATTATCACAGCTTATTATTTATATTATTTACATAATATACATTATTTACACTTTTATACATATAATGTAAAACAGTCTCATATGTTATTAATCATTCCCCCCACCCCTGTTTCCAAAGCCAAAACGTATCTTCTTCAAATTCTCTGGTAATATCCATTTCCCATTAAACTTTACTTGTCATAGGATCATAGGAGATTACTAAGCTAATGGCCCTGGGGCCCTTACAAGCCTAGACAAGAGTTTATCCCCAAAAAAGAAACAACAATCAGCATCTGCCACCCCTGTCAGTGAAGGATACATTTTGAACCCCTGGGACTAATTTGTGGTTTCACATCCACTCATCAATGTTGCGCTTGAATAGAGTCAGCAACATACTTTGTTTGATGTGTATGGGGAGTCTATTCCAGAGACAGAGCAGCCTCTGGGAGACAAACCTGTCTCTCCAGCAGGTTTTGTTAATGTCACATATTAGATTTAGGCATTTCGATCGAGTAATGTGCGAGGAGTTAGACTTATGGATATGGAGCGTCTCTAGTACAGTAGGGTCTGAGATTGTCTTGTAGGTGAGACACAGATCACCTCTGAGCAATCTGTACAATACTGAGTAGAGTGATAGTGATTTGAGCCTGTCCACATAGGACTGGTGTTGGAGGCCATTCTCTTTTTGACGTATTTCTGTAACCTTTCCAGTTGGTGCAGGTGTTTGGAGCAGTACATACCAAACAGAGCATTCTACTCAATTATTGGCCTAATGAGGGAGGAGTACAGAGAGGTAATAACCTCCTTTTTTGGATGCAATCCCTTTACTTATGAGATGAACCAAGTAAAAGGCTTTTCTGACCACTGCCACTACATGATGGTCGAATGTGAGATTGTTGTCAACTTGTGCACCCACATGTGCTGAGGGGTTGCCGTTGAGGTGGTAATCAGTAGGGGCTGTGTTTTTGCAGAAGGGTATAACAATATACTTTTTTGTGTTTAACTTAAGGCCATGGCTTTGGCACCAGTCATTTGTTGCTGTGAGACCCTCTTGCAGTATGTTAACATCATTTGGAGAGTCAATGACATCACCCAACTTACAGTCGTCCACAAACTTGGTCAGCCACAGGCCTTTTGTCTTTGCCTGGACCTCTGAGAAGTAGATGCCAAACAGTAGGGGTCCCAGGATAGATCCCTGGGAAACACCAACAGTGACAGGTCTGTTGTCAGAGGTGGAGACACCTATTTTGACCTTTTGGATCCTATCGGTGCGCCAGTTGGCAACCCACCTGATGAGATAGGGATTTATGCCAAGCTGTGTTAACTTTTCAATGATGCCCGAGTGGGGGGTTGTGCCAAAGACTTTGGCCAAGTCAAGGTAAGCTGTATGTACTGACTTTCCCCTCATCTAGTGCCTTGGTGACAGTCTCAAAAAAGTCAACCAGGTTCAACAAGCAAGATCTACCTTTGACGAATCCGAACTGGGTGGGGTCAAGTGCTTGGAGATTGCCTATGGCCTTGTTTATGAGGTCCATAATAATACAGTCCATGGCCTTACACATCATACTTCATTAAGTCACTCAATCCATAATGTCCATTAAATAAAAAAAGTATCAATTTTTCAACCTCTTTTTGTGTTTCGTTATCATAATGCCCATATTTCAACATATTCATATTTAAATTTTCAGCCTTTTTAAAACATTTCAACATCTTGTTATTACATATTTCTTCCCATAACTTCTTTACAATTACACTTTTCACAAACAAGTTCCGTTGTTTCAAGGTCCCCACAGTGATTGCACACTCTTTCTTGTATTCTTTTATAGGCATGTTAGCTTTAACAGGCAATTTACCAGTCGTCAGTCTCCACAAAAAATCTTTATATTCATATATTTTCTTAACCATGTAAATCTTATTTTAATAGCAGTTCTTTTCTCCTTTTCTAAATGTTTCCATGGAAAACATAATAATGTTCTTTCATAGTATTCAAATTCAATTTTTTCCTATTCTTTTCAACATTATTTATGTTCAATTTCCATAGAAATAATTTTGTTTTTGTACTCTTTTATATCTTCATTCACATAATGTTTCCATCTTTTCCCCTAACACCATATTTTCCCCAAAATCCTTATAATTAACCTACAAAATATATTCTATTAAATTTCTACTCCCTTTTTTAAAGCCTTCCAAAGCTCTATACAGATTCAAGGATTTTGCATGAAAAATTAGGTTAATTAACCCTAACGCCCCTTCATCTTCTTTAAGATGCAGAATCCCTCTTCTGACTGGATTTAACCTTGATCCCCATATAAATAAAAATAGATATAATCTATTTTTCAAAGTTAGACAGAATCATGCAAATACTTACTAAATAGGCTAACTTGAATAAAAGAATAGAATTTATTAGTATACATTTTATATGACAATTTATATGATTTCCAAAACATACATGTATCTCTTAATTCCTGAAAGATTTTCTCCCACTATTTCTTCAGTATGCTCACCTGATCCAAATACTATTCCCAATATATTTATAACTTCAGTGTTAAACTGTAACTCTTCTATTTTCCCATAAATTCAAAACTCTTACATTTTGTCTTTACCAATACATAAACTAAGCATGTTTAAGTATTTACTTAGCTTTTTAATTCTCTCTTCCATCCACTCTTTATTCTTAGTAACTAAAACGATATCATCTGCATATGTATATATTATTGGCATTCAGATTTCCTCCATTATCATATACCCTGCCATGTCTGACACTCTATTCATTTTACTGACAACCATATTCATAACTAAAGCAAATAAAATACTACTTGCAAAACATCCCTGCCTTATTCCTCACTCTGTTTTGACTTCTTCACTTAACCATCCATTTGATATTATTCTTACATTATTTTTCATATACTGACTTAATTATTTTTATTATAGTTTCACTTATATTAGCGTTCCCTAATATATTCCATAAACATTCATATTGTATTCTATCAAATGCTTTATTCAAATCTCCTACCATGACTTTGGTTTACACTTTTTTATTTATAATATCATCTATTACTTCTTTTATTATCTATAATAAATCCTGACACGTTTCCCTTTTTTCCAGAAATGGTATATTCAAGTAATTTATCTACTTTGTTTGTTAATCTTTTAGCTATTATTTTCATAAATATCTTATAATCTGTGTTATTCAACAGTAAGTATCGTATGTATAATAATATGGAAGACTGGCAAAAAGTGTGCTGCGGTAGCGTTGTCACCTCACAGTTAGACATTGCCCGTTCGATTCTCAGTTAGACCGTCTTCTGTGTGGCGACATGCATGAATGGGTGTTCCTTCGTTGAAGGTTGTGCTTTAGGCCCGGCAAGCCAGCACGTAAAAATCAACTGCCAATCATTAGCGGACTGGAGTTCCACTGTGGCGACCTCTAACCAGGAAAAGCCAAAGGACACAATTGGTCTCCAATTTCGTACATCAACTTTTTCTCCCTTTTCCATACAAATTACATAATCCCAATACAGTACATATCTCTTTATCTACCACTCCTGTCTTTAACCACTCCTTTAATACCTCCGCAAAATACACTTTTTGCCAGTCTTCCATATTATTATACATACGATACTCAGTACAGTCCATTCCCACAGCTTTTCCACATTAAATTCTTTTACTATTCCATTTAAGTCTTCTACATTTATATCTTGCTCCCAGATCTCATTATCTTCTTTACTCAGTTTTTTTAGCAGTCGATTTTTGTCTCACTTTTATCTCTTTCATTACAAAAGCATGGTCTGTATATTTCCCTATCATTTCAATTATTCAGTTTTGTGTGTTCATTCTTTCTTCTTCATTATTCTTTAATTTATCTTATTATTCTCTTATTTTATTTTACTAATTTATTCAAATATGGCACCACCTCTTCTTTTCTCCCTTGTGAAAAGTATCGTTTTTATAACATTTTCTTATTCTTCTTCTTATTTACATCATATATTTTCTTCTCTTCCTTATAAAAACTGTCTTATTTCTTAATATTTCTCTAAACACTTCCTGACTCAGCTGACTATATTTCAATTTCTCTACCCTTTTCTTCCCAGCTTGACACTCCAGAAAGCATTTTTATATACTTTTGCTTAAAAGTTCTCCACCAACTTGTCCAGTTTGCATAAAACATTCTCATATCTATGTGATCTTTCCATAATTTATGAATCTATTTCCTGTCTTCTTTATCTAAGTCTTTTTCATTAAGCATTGTAATGCCTTTACATGTTCTTATGTATCCTTCTTTCTCCTATACTTCTATCCCTATGGCTAAATTTTTATCCCATTTTGCATAATTTTTAAACTATCTGATATTAAAAAAAAATCAGTTTCCGTTTTTATCTCATTTCTTCTGTAAGTCCAATGATTGTTATCATATATATATATATATATATATATATATATATATATATATATATATAAAACTTTCCACTTTTCATTATCTCATATACAATCCTAACATTCCTTCCTTCTTTACTTTTTATTCTTATATTACAATTTAAATCCCGTATTTATTATATCCATATTAACTCTTACGTAGTTTAGAATTTTTTTCGACTATCTCTTTTTTTCGTTCTTTGTAACATATGCATATATTGTGATAATGATGTACACATCTGTTTTCCACCTTAAGTCTATCACTGTTATTCTGCATATGTTACCCATCCACTACCCAGGTCTATATTACGGTGTCGAAAGATGAAATAACCAAACTCGTCTTTATCAACACATAAATATCGACCTCTGCAAATGCCAAATGGACACGTCAGATAATTTTTTCCCAGAAGCTGATATTTATATGTCGATAAAGATGTGTTTTGTTACTTCATCTTTTGACACTGTAATATAGATCCCACTGCCCTACTTCTCCTAGTACAGCTGGCAGTACCTCATATCATCACACCCTTCACACTGTTGTACCCTTAGCCAACCTTTCTTTTTCTTTTACCATTTCTCTTCTTTTTTCATTATATAAAGCAAAACATCAAATCTTATCTCCACTGAAAAATATGTATCCCTGTCCTCCCCCATCCTCCCCGTTTTTATGCGTTGCCTTTCATTGTGTCCCTCTGCTTGCTGCTTTCCAATTTTCCTTCTTTCCTATATACCTATTTCCACCCCTTTTATTCATCTGATAGCACTATGGCTGCAAATACTGCATGACTATACAGATTTATGTGGGACATTGTGCCACCCTGCTAAGTGAAACTCTTGTGTGCATAGCATAGCCTACAAATGTACTACTTAATTTTATGATGCAGCAGTCTGTGAGTTCACATTTCAGTTAGTGCAAGGCTTGTGCAAAGCAGTACATGGCTGCTATCTGGATTCTGTCTTGCACTTCTCTGCATATATTTCAGTAAATGGATATTTCCCTTGCTTATGCAATGTGTTGCTCACTTATGTACCCCAGTCTGCAGCTAGCTGCATCGAAGCACTACATAGGCATCAGCCAAATAATCCACATGTCCTGTACTGACAAGGTCACAAAAAGTCCAAAACATGGCATGTTTACAGCTATTGGCTTTGGCTTTATTGGTCTGAATGTTCCCATAAAGACTTAAAAAGTAAAAGCCATGGGTATCCTGAAGCTATGTAGCTAAAACATTGTATGTCCTTAAGGGGCCATTTGTATATATCCCATGGGCCTCCACTACAGGAGGTTTACGGTGTTGCACAGTGAAGACTTTAGCTTGATTGTGTCTTTCTTGCAGTTTTTTTTTTTATTTCTTTACATATGCAGTTGCTGCTTAGGTTGCCACGCAGTGTGACCAAGCTGTTCAAACCTTATTTAACAAGCAGTCCAGTGCATCTTTATGAATCCTGGCCATGCTTTCCTACTAAACCTATTACTCCAAGTGTTAGTCTGTATTAATTAGAAACTCCTGTTATGGTGTTTTCATTTCTGCAGGAAAAATTGTGATATTATCAGGAAAAAGCCTGCAATGAAGATAGAAAAAAATAGAGCAACATGGGGGAATATAATGGAATAATGGCAAAAAATGTGAAGAATTTATCGTGGTTAATGACATTTTTATTTCAATGTGATATGCATCTGCCTCTTCCATGTTGAACTGCTGGTAAGCATTATGTTTAACACGCCTGTATAATCTGCTCTTATTGGATAAAGAACAAGTGACAGTTGTTTCAGTCATGGCTTGTTGGCTTACAGTTAATGTGATGTGCCCAAAGGTCTCAGCAGCATCAGCTGCCTAAGGTTTATAGCTGAAAATAAAGGCAGAAAACTCTGCAGAGGGTTAACTATTGTATCAGTCGCTTTTGTCTCACCTGTTCTTCTTTATGCAGGGTTTTCTGAGGTGCACTGGCCCTCAGCCAAAGCAGTTTTTACTGATGAGTCCTAAATAGGATTAAAAATGTGACTTATGCAGACTGCTTGTATAGCATTTTGCCACCAGAACACTAGCATATTACATAGACAGTTTAAATTGTCTAATATTACTTCAGATTAAAAGGTCAGTACAACTTTAAGTAAAATAAATTTGAACAGTTAAACATCGTGCTATTTTTTGTGCACTTTGATCTTGTTTGCATCACTTCTGAGCATCTCTTAATTGCTCATATTTTGGTCACTTTTTATGGTGACTTTTCACATTGACTGATTTCTATGTATTTCAGTTTAACTTGATGATAGCTGTTTGCAAAACGATTACTTATTTTCTGCATTTTTATTTGTTTGTAACCATTTTTTATTCTCCTTGTTTACATGGTTATTTATGACCGAATAAGTTGCAAATGGCCCTCCAAGATTCATAATATAGGGCCATACATACTCATAAAAGTTGGTGCATAGTGGAGTAGAACTGGCCTGCATTATACCTGCATACCGACATCTTTAGCAATACATAAAAACTTGTACAAAATGGAGCAAGATCCCCCATTGTGTAGCCACTGTACTCCATGCATGAAGCACATATGCAAACTATCCCCTCCTGATCATACATGATTCAGCAAGACAGCATCACTGGAATACCATCTAGCCCTAAAGAGGTAACTTACAGGACAGCACTCATATAAAATACAATAGCGGTGCACTTGCAGTACAACAATCCCCTTTCTCTATTAAAATGTTACTCAACATACCCAGCTGAGCAATATATTAAAGCTAATAATAATAATAATAAAAACTTCTGTTGCATGATAGGAAAATTACTAATGACAATGGAGTTACAGCACAAGCAAACCTGCTACCTCAAGCAAGAATTCATGCCTCCCACACATGATGCTGACATGTTCTCGACAATAGTAACTCACACAGCATCAGGCCCCCTCATTATCATAATATGATAATGTCCCAAGTTTGCCATCATGCCTTGAGTGAAACATTTTTATGAAACATTTCTAGGAATGAAAGCTGAGCGCAGCACACCAGGGAAAGATACCCTGATATGTATTTTACACCTTACAAAGTAACTGTTGAAATACTTAAGAAGATGTAATATAGTTTACAAATCTGTTACCTCTGAGCAATGTAGTAGTGTCATTTTACACTGCATGTCCCTTCATCCCGAGCGCATGAGTGCATAGTAATGTGTGCGCCAATGTCAGGTAGGACAACAGTGTTTGCCTCTAAGCTGTGCATCCACCTGGTACCTAACACACGCACATCAGACATAGTGGATGATGTTTTTTTTGGGTAGTGGGGAGTAGTTACAACCAACAGAGATCATACCATGTATGCTTGAGGCATTTTTTTAACAATTTAGTCTGCCTGACTAAAAGTGCTTTTATACACAATCCTCCATAGTCACAGGCTAAAGTGATTCATAAAAATTATAAGCTTAATGCCCGATACTGTGGATGACAATCTATTAGCATATATGTAAATGCTGGGATCCAGTTGTGCAAGTACTCCCACTGGCAGGAATTTATCCATCCTAACTTTGGGACAGAGATGGTATGGTTATAGTATCAGATTAGACAGCACCACAAAAGGAATGCATTATCAGTAGCTTGTTTACTACAACACAAAAATGCGCATTACTTTATTATTTTTACAGTTTGCACTGATGTTGTTGATAATACTGAACAGCACATCAGCATCAAAGAAAGTTTATGTTGTTTTCTTTGCAATCAACAACTGTTTGTTTGCAGCTCAGGACTTCTAAGGTATGTTAGAAAAGCCTGAGGTTCACAGTTTTGTTTGCATTATAAGTTGTATTGCTGGGAGTGTCAGTCTGCATAATTGCTCCATCCTTGGGGTACTGTGACTACAAAATTAGGAAGAACCATGTAGAGGGGCTTACTCCATTGTGTTGACAGTTTTACAAGTCATATTCAGCTCTGGTATGTGTTTTTGACTGGATCCCTGCACAATATTAATTCCTGGACAGCTCAGAGGTGCAGCAGTAGCGTTGTCACCTCAAAGCAAGAGGTTCAACAGTTAAATTCTCTGCTGGAGTGTCTTCTGTGTGGAGTCTTCATGTCTTCCCTGCGTTCATGTGGGTTTCCTCCGGGTGGTCCGGTTTCCTCCCCAAGACATGCATCTGGAGCATTTCTCCCTGGACCTCCACTGAAAATTGGCTTCATTCCAAGTCGGACTTTCCCTGTTAACAAACGTTAAATAAAAAAAAAATGCTCACCAATTTTATGAATAGAGCCTAATGCTTAGAACAAGGAATTTAGCTTCTCATACACTCCCATAAGTGATGAATGTACCTACCACTCACCTTACACATATAAAATGCATGCTGTAGTCACACCTTCACCCCCACCCCCATCCCCGATTACACCACCTTATCCATGTAGGCTAACCCCAACTCCATTCCTACATATTAGTTACCTACTGTAACCTTACTATTAAATTGAACCTGCAAACAGTCACATGCACACCTAACTCTAATTCTAGTAGCAGACACTCCTGCTGTTAAACACATGCACACACACACACGCACACAAACACGCGTGGCACACTCGCATTTAACCTCAGTGCCCAAACTTTAATTACAAACCAGACTTTTAGCATTGCTACACATTCTAGCTTACTTTACACATGATAATTCGATATTCAACTACCTCGCCTCGCCATTCAGTAAACCAATACATAGGACCATATTTACTATAAAATAATTACACAACTAAATGAACCTGCAGCTAAACACACTGTACCCGTATATTTGTGTGTAGTGTAGAACAGTGGAGGAATTTTTTTTTTTTTAAATTAAGGAAGAAAAAGTTAAGAAGGTACATTTGGAAATAGGTTTATTTAAAACCCAGTACCTTTGTTAATTTTGGTCCTGCCTTGAGGATCTAGAAGTAATGATGTATACCAAAAGGAGGGTGTTCCTGTGAGGGAAAGGAGTTGCTACAGTTTAAAGGAGAAGCCACCTGCAATGTAGATCCGCCTCTTAGGAACTGTAAGAAGAAGGCATTTAAGGTTATCCCTGCCTGGGAAGAACTTCAGACAGAAGGCATTTCATGTTATCCTTGCATGTGAAGTCTAAAGAGACACCTGCTGGAGCCTGCTCTGTCTTGGAGATCTTCATAACCATTGCTCATTTATTTTAGCCAGACATTTTGCCAGAAACTTCTGTAAAGAGGATCCTGCATTTGGCTGTAAAGTACCACTGCATGTATCTTCATTTGTGTAAAGCCTGCAGAAAATGGACATTTATTGGAAAGAGTTTTTTTGAGACTGTAGATGACTGAAAAATGTAGCTCAAACTTCCTGTGTAAACTGTTCTAGGCTATCAACCACCAGGGTCTTTATAAGCTTAGTTATGCAATCTATTGCAATTCTGTCCTTGAGTGCGCTGGACACCTATAAGATGGGGGATATGTTATCAAGGAGGTAGCTAAGGGTTATGTGGGGACTACATTAGTTTAGGATTAGTTAATTTACTGTCAGCCTCTGTCCATTACAGACATGGGGGTCAGACCAGGAGTGAATTAATGATTTCCTGTTGAATGATGAAGGTTTTTCTTGAAAAGGCTCGAAGATGAACTCCACTTCTCATGGATGGGGAGCCAGTTCTGTAGTGCAGGGATGCTTTGAGACACATATCGGTCTCTCCAGCATGTTTTATTTATGTCATATGCAAAGTTCAAGTCCTTGGATGTACTGTTCCTGGTGCTGTTTGTTTTGTGGATGCATAAGAGGTCCATCTATGTATGACAGGGTATTTATATCCTGGACTCTCCTGGTGAGGAACTTTTGAGGGTGCTCCAACTGTTACTTGTGCCTGGTTAGGTACATGCCAAAGGAGGCATAATATTCAATGACAGGTCTGCTAAGGACTGAGTAGAGTGGTACAATTACTTTTATGGACCTGGATGCCATACCCTTGTTTATGAGTTGGGCAACATAGAATGACTTTGTTGATATCCTAGCTACATGTTGGTCGAAGGCCAAATTACTATTAACATATGTTCCCAAATCCCTAACTGTTGGGTTAACTGTTAGGTGTGTTTTATCAATGGAGTAATTATTTTGGGTGGACGAATTCCCAAAGGGCATTATAATGCCTTTCTTTGTGTTGAGTTTTAATCCATGGCTTGGCACCAATCATTTACTTGTGCAGACCCTCTTGTTGGGTGTTTGTGTCATTTGGGGAATTTATGACAGCTTCCAATTTACAGTTATCTATGAACATGGTGAGCCAGAGGCCTTCAACATAAGCCCAACAGGAGCTAGTTAACTTACAGTCAGCCTCTGTCCAGCACAGACATGGAAGTCAGAGTGGGGGTGAATTTACAATTTCCCATCCAATGATCAAAGTTTCTGAGAAATAGATGCCAAACAAGAGCTGGCTCAATGCACAGCCCTATGGTACTCTGTTGGTGACTGATCTCCTGGTGGAAACAGTCTCACTAATCCTGACTTCTTGGGCCTGTGTGTAAGCCAGCAAGCAGTCCAGTGAGTTATCTAGGGATTTATGCCCTTTTCTGAGAGTCTGTCAACAACATGAGTGGAGTATTGTATTTAACATCTTGGCCAGGTTGAGGTAGGCTGTGTGCACCATTTTTCCTTCATCCATATCCTTGATGACCCTCTCAAAGAAGTCTACCAGGTTGCATAGGCAAGACCTTCCCTTGACAAAGCTAAAGTGGGATGGATCCAGTGTCAGTGGTTTTCCAATGTCCTTGTTGATATTTCCATGATAATTCAATCCATGGTTTTCCATAATAGACTTATCAGACTGATTGTAATTCCTGGGGTCAGTTGATGGTTCACCCTTGTGAAGGGGAAAAACTATTGCAGCCCTCCATTCACTCGGTACATAACCTGTTTTGAGGCTATAGTTGAATAGCTCATCTAGAGGTCCTGTTTGAGCCTATTTATGAGGCCATCTGAGATATTGTTGAGGCCCACTGAAGCAGTATTTTTGGCCTTAGCGAGCACCACCAGGACCTGTTCCCCTCTGATAGTGAGTGGGATAGAATATGCCAGAAGGGATTTCACAAGGGTACTGGGAGATAGTGGGGATGATGTTAGAGCTAAATTTATCAGCTAGAAGATCTGCTATATCACCCTTGTCAGTGAAGCTTGCTCCATTTACCACCAGTTCTGCACACTACAGTGTGGTATGCTTAAGATTCTTGGCATAAATGAAGAAGGATTTGTCATTGTCCTTAGCTTGAGAGGCTCCTCCTAATTGGCCTTCTTGGACCTTATTAGCCCTTTTAGTTTCTTGTTTTGTTGAATTTGAGGGCTGTTGTCTCTGTGGGAATTGCTCTTCTAATTTTGGCCATGATTCCAACAGTGGGGTTGTTTTTTGGCGGTAGGTCTGGGTTTGCTTCTGGTAGGTATGGCAGTCATGTACATGTTTATATAGGGTGTCTGTGAGTAATTCTGTATAGGCAGCTGCAATCTCAGGGTTTGCAGGAGCCTTGACTTCTAACAAATTGTCTATTGCTTAACAGGATGTAGTTTGCTTTAGAATAGTTCCTGTTACTGGATTAGTTGAGTTTTCTGGGTTGATTTTTATTTCAAGGGAGTGATCTGACCTCACCAATGAGGCTGTGACATTGGGGGAACACACTCTCTCTCTCTCTTGTTGGTGATTAGCAAGCAGGTCTATCATGTTGGAGCCCTTCATTGGAGTGCACACTATCTGATCCATGGTCTTTGTGTTGACAAAATCCAGGAAAGGTTGTAGCTGTGAGTTACAGGAAGTGTACATTTCCCAGTCTACAGAGGGGTTGTTAAAGTCTCCCATGATTAGGGCATTTATTCAGATGGTGAGTGCTTCCAGTAGGGCTACATACGAACTGTGATCTTTGTTGGTCATAGAAAGTGACCTGCAGCTGGCCAGGACATGGTAAGGAACCTTATCTATGGAGACCTGGACATGGATGAACTCTAGGGTATCTTTCTATTTAACTAACCTGGAGCTGTATTTGTTGCTAACATAAATCAAGACATCTCCACCTTTGGTCCCTGTCTGCATTGTTGTTGGTCTAAATGTGGGGAAGGCACTGCAACCTTGCACTGCTGGAGTACTTCTGCAGCTTTAAACCAAGTCTTGGTAACAGCACATATGTCTACATTTGTCAGAGCGAGCTTGTAGTGTGAGGAGTTTATTGTTTAGACTCTTAGCATTGAGCACCAGCACATTAAAGCTGCTTTAATTGTATTTTGCTAAGTTGGTAGTTTTGTCATTTTGACATTGCTTAAAAAGGTTCTAAGAGAGTGGATAGAGTTTTAACCAATATCCAAAAGCCCAAGGGGAACATCTGCAGACTATCCCTGGCAAAACAACGTGGTCTGTTACCCATGTCCTCCCATGCAGATAGATACTGGTTCCCCACAGAGTGACACCAGAAACTGAGCCAATTGTTAGAATCAATTAATTTTCTGTTTATACTGTGGAATCATCCTAGTTGTAGGTAGAATGCTGCTCAATGCAAGGCACGAACCTGTCTGCAACATATTCAGAGAGATTCATTTTATTATTGTTTGTATTACTTTATTATTGTTTGTACAACTATTGATCATTGTTGATGTCACTGGCATATACTTAATATGTGTGCTCAACTAAATACTGTCACTGTATATAATTGAAATACATTATGAACTTTGCCTGTATGTCTGCACATATGTATCTTTGGAGCTTTTCTCCCCGAGCCTCCACTGAAAATGGACATGATTCCAGTTGGACTATCTCGGTTAACAAATGTAAAATAAATAAATAAAAAAATAAATTCATAATGTATCTTTTCATATAGTCCAATGAGGTACCTCTTAGATCATTTATACCTGCATGGACTATGACAGAATCATATTGTTACCTGTGGTGCAGTGACTTGAGTGTGTGCATGATATTACGGATCCTAGCTCCAGATAGGCAACTAAACGTTATCTTCTCCTTGTCCAGCCTGGTGAGAGAGGCATCTGTGTGTCATGCAATAGAATCCCGTATGACAAGAGTATTAAGTAAAGTGTTTACTTACCTTAACAGGCTTTGTTCTTTGGGGTCACAGGGTGTAGGCCTATGTGTCGTGTTAGGTGTTGTTTTTGGTTACATATTAGAAACATGAAAGATCTAAAACGTGAATGTATGTACATTGACACATAAAGGTTGATGTACATACACAGCGAAACACATAAACGGCGAAAATCAAAATGCCGAATGTGTTTCCTAGCCAGCAACGCAGTGGTGGGGATAAGGAAATATATCCTTTTCCCCACTGTAGTGTGGTCTCAGAGTTGGCATATTTAAGAAGGGGGGTGTGGTGGGCAATGCCCCCAACATGGGGGGTGCAGGGGGGGCTTGCCCCTCTGCATAAGCATGTTAATGTATTTTTTTTTTTATTTTATACTTACCTGTGTGGCACATTTTGCTGACGAAACACATTTGGCATTTTGATTTTCACAATTTTCGTGTTTTGCTGTGTATGTACATCGATCTTTATGTGTCGATGTACATACATTCGCGTTTTAAATCTTTCGGGGTTTTAATATAGACCCGTTGTTTTTCATATGTGCTTTAGCGAGTGATGAGTATAGTTGTTGCTGTTAGATGGCTTTGGAGGTCTTTGACATTTGGGAAGGTTTCTTTTAAGTGCCTCAGAATAAGACAAGATGTGTGTGTGGTGAATGGCATGTGTTACTCAGGGTCACTTTTCTTGATTCTAGAGGTACAAGGTGCAGGTTTAGCAGTTTGCTTTAAAATCCATTCATGCATTCTGAGGATAAACAAGGCAATGAAACCTGAACTGTGGTTTCAGATCTCTGAAAATAGCTCTTATTTGTGGGAGGCTCTCTCTCTCTTGTAAACCTGCAGATATGTAGCACAAGAAAGACAGAAACTGCAACCACAGTTAGAATCCAAGTAAGAACAACAGTTAGAACCCACTCAACACTGCTACAGCAATGGGATGCAGCTGCTGTACTTCCTGGATCTGATGTCCAAAGATATATTTATGAAAGGATGGCTTGTATGTGGACCTTTGAAAAAAAGTCCTCTTACGTGCTTTTGAGTATGTGAGCGAGCACACAAACACAAACACACACACACACATGCAGAAGCAGGCACACACACACACACACACACACACACACACACACACATATACACACACACACACATATATACATACACACAGATAAACTACATGCACAAATATATATATATATATATATATATATATATATATATATATATATATATATATATATATATAAACCAGGAATGATTCGGAGATTATTCACTGGCTTAGCAATCATCAGTGGTCACTGAAGATATAAGGAACTGCAGCAGATGCCATTACCATCTGTAACGCTGTGAATGGTGGAGGGAATATACTGAACTTGCTATTACAAAATAATAATAAAAAAGAAACAAATAATAACACATCAAAGAATGGACCGTCTCTTACATCATGAGTAATGTGTGAGGCAGTATAGCATCACTAACAATGCCACTCCCACAGGGCAATGCCACCAGGGGCACTTTCTTATGCATATT
This sequence comes from Protopterus annectens, assembly GCF_019279795.1. Classification (NCBI taxonomy): domain Eukaryota; kingdom Metazoa; phylum Chordata; order Ceratodontiformes; family Protopteridae; genus Protopterus; species Protopterus annectens. The sequence continues at coordinate 1,579,355,438 of NC_056729.1, forward strand.
TGTTTAATGGCTTAACCACCGTGGCTGTCAGCCACATGAGAACAGGACCCCAGTATGACCTGCAGGAGTCTGCCTTCTATATCTGTATAGAACGATTCAACAAAGTAAATTAAATTACTCCACTTTAAAGTCACATTTGGATCTTTATAGTTCTTAGCACTCAGAAGTGCCTATGTTAAGTAATTGTTAAGACTAACAAATATCAAAGGGAAAGCTGTTAGCTTGTTCCATTCTTTCCTATTTATACTTCTGTTTATATACTCTTCAGCCAGAACTTACTAGTGTTTATTTTCCTCTCTTGTGTCTTTCCATAACATTCTCATCAACTCTTTCTCCATGTTCTTAATTCTCTCTCCTGCTCATTTCGCCGCCTCATCTAATTCTATTCCTATTTCTGTTTTAGCAGCCATATACTCTTTTATCTTTTGCCTCCATACATTATTAGAAATATAGTCAATACTTTGAATAACTGCGGTGGTGGTGCTGCGGTAGCGTTGTCGCCTCACAGTAAGACGTTGTCCTGTTCGATTCTCAGCTAGAGCATCTTCTGTGTGGAGATATGCATGAATGGGCATACCTTCATTGAAGGTTGTGCGTCAGAGATGGCAACTCGGCACGTAAAAATCTACTCCCAATCATTAGCGGACCGGAGTTCCGCTGTGGCGACCCCTAACCGGGAAAAAACGAAAGACACAACAACTTTGAATAACTATGTATTAGTATACTTGATACAATGTATCCACTTCTGTAGTGTCTTGCTACTTGCAGTATATGCAGAATATATTCTTAATATTTCTGTAAATGTATTTCAATCTGTTTTCATTTTTATCTGTTGTGGGGATTTTCTCCCAACGCATATAATTACTACTGAAAATGTTTCTATGTGTGCTTTTTTTGGAGCCTTTCTTCCCAGCTCATTGTAAAATGTTTACTCTGTTGAGGGGCCTTCTCCCCTTGTATTTAGTTACTCAACTACTGTTCAAATGTTTTTGAATCTGTTGTGGCGCTTTTCCCCCGGGCCTCTGCTGAAAAAAGGGCCATTGGCTCAACTGTACATTCCTGATGATCAAAGGACAAATAAAATACATTAATAAATACTGAAAACATTTCTTCAATGGTTTAAACCTACAACTGTGCAATATAAAAAAATATAGTGCTAAACTATTTGTGGTATTTTTTGTGGCCTTAAAATGCAACAGTACATTTTTCTTTATGTTTACAATTAGCATTATTTATATACCACAGAATACAATAAATGGGCATAAATGATTAGTTCACAACGTTTGTGTAACCACTGCTCTTTTGTTTTTAAAATGTTTGTTTTACAGTAGTCAAAGCAAACTAAATTATGTAACATTATACATTGCATTAAATAAGAATCTGTTTGCTTATCATGGGTTTTCTGATTACATTAGAATAATTTTCAGTACTTACCATACCTCTCAACCATACCGAATTCCTTAGTATTTACCAGTTTTGAGGGCAAAATAATAGGGTGCTACAAATTCCTGTGTGGCCCCTTCAATTCCCGATTTTTCAAAATTTTTTTTTGCACAACTTTAAATTTATTGCTGACATCACCATGCATTACATGTGCATGATGACATCAGCTTTGTGAGGCAGACTGCTTGTCAAACAACTCCAGAGAGCATCGTCTCTGACTGTTATAATTAGAAATTGGATTGGAAGGAACTCCAACAGAAGTGAGGGGAGCGGAGCAGGAGCTGTGTGCACGGTGTAAGTAAAAAGGAATTAAAAAAAAACTTATGTATGCCAGGCCAGCCTATTCCTAATAAAAACTGTCTGCAAAGAAATCAGAACAATTCTACACTCTGCTACAGCCTGCACACTTATTTTATTTTTAAAAATAGTTAGCCATTACCTGATTAGCGATGTGGCGTTTCCGTGTGAATAATGTGTGTGAATGTGGTTTGTGATGCGAAATTGTGAACTAGAACCCAAATAGCGGTGTGGATCTGGTTTGTAAAGTTGTATAGTTACTTGTATTAAAGTTAAAGACGAAAAAAATATTTATTGACATTCAGTACGCCAGGGCACGAATTGTAAAAAAATTCTAAAGGGGCGTGAAGGGCTTCCAAGTTCCACACCATGTTACAGCATATAAGGGCATCTGCTAAGAGCATACATTATATTCCATTGTAACTGTGTAACCATTAGAAAGCTACCAAAGCACTTGGGCACATAACAACTTTGATCTGACTACTGCTGTGATACTTTTGTTGGGTTGTATTGGTAGATTTGCTACAGTCTAAGTTTATTATTTGTTAAAACATTGGTAACCTATAGGCAGATTTTCATTAACCTTACAACCCCAAAAATTCTAAAAGTTGCTTTTACAGGTAAAATGTTTAGCCCTGTCTCTGTTGAATGTGCTAAATAACTGTATAGCTACAAGTGACTATGTTTTCAAGGTTTTCTATACTCAGACTGTCTGTTTTTCTTGCATATTTTTGCTAGGCAGTTGTGGTCTGAGGCATGTGGTATTCAAAAAATATAGTGGATCTTTTCTTTTTACTATACAACTTTATGGGGTTTATAAAATGTGCCATTAGGACTTGTTTAATTTTTAACAATTCACATACCTGCTTTATGTGATTTTTGCCTCTTACATATTTATATGTTTCACCCATCTTTATTTATTGTACTTCATTCATTTTTATGTTACTTCTTTTATTCATTTGTACAGTGGTTAGTAGTTAAACACTTAAATTTGAATTTCAGAGTTTTACTTAGTGAAGTGTAAAATTTAGTTGATGTGCTGTCTGTTTTTAAAATGTTTCTTGTCATTAGAAATTAAGGAGTAAAAATGCCCTTGGGAAACTACAATTTGCATCTGGCATTATACATATATATATATATATATATATATATATATATATATATATATATATATATATATATATATATATACACACACACACAGTTCATGTCATCTGTTCAGGGATTTTTGATTGGATTATCAGTTCTTTTATATCCTTTAACTGTTTACAGATACTATTCACAGATCATTTACAATTGTACTGTCGTTGTAAATTAAATTAATCTATCGAATTCCAAAGTTACAGGCACTGGAGTTACATCCAAGGCTTATCTAGTCAGGGTATATTCTATTTACCTGGGCTTTTGCATGTTGGTATGTTGACTATCTCTGGTGCTCAAAAAGAAAAGTTGTTATATAGGTTCATAGGTACATAGGTAGGTACTAGGCTATCGGCTCTGGGGCCTATATAAGCCTAGCCAAAAAGGTTCCCTGGCTTTCGCCACCCAAGAAAATTATTTTCTATTAAGAGTAGAGAGCATAATCGTCCTGTGCTTACACTTACATTATACAACTCCCATGCCTAAGAATTCTCCAGAAACATACTCTTCCTATTTTACATCTGTCTATGTTATGTGCTGTGTTGGCCATTGCCGACTGTATGCACTTGTAAGCGTGTGTGTGTGCATGCATGCATATGTGTGCATGCATGTGTGTGTATCCATGTGTACATATGTGTGCACTGTGCACATATCTGTATGTAAATATATATAAACCTACATGCACACATATACAAGGTTTAATATTCTATCTGTTCTTCAATTTGCATTTGAATGTTGGTATCCCACACTTTCATTGGAGTGGGTGGGACTACATTATTACATATGCAAATGTTATGTTAATCAGCATACAGATTTTTGGCCAGTTGTACCTACTTTTCAGGGGACTTTGTCCAGATTTTTGATGTTTCCTGGTTGTGAAGTATGGTACTTAGTCAACGATCTTACCTACAAAGGTAACCTTTACAACAAAGTAGTACAGTTGCTTAGCACTAAATAAAGTAATAGGATAACAGATACAGAAAAAAGCAGGTTGTTGGCCAGAGTTTTGAATTAGACCATAAACAAACTCAATGAACCCAAGCCTTTTTAATTATTTCTAAATTCTTTAGGTAGTATGCCCATATTAAGTGATTTGTTTAGTCAAAAATAAGTATTTTGATCAGCTCACTGTGGCCCCAAGGATAAAGCCCTCTAATTGCCTTCCATGCACTGCCCTCTTTACCTGTGTAGCTAATCACAGGTCTTTGCCCATGCAAGAAAATATAAAAAGGACAGAAGGGACGGTGGAGTGTCTTGGATGTCCACTTAGGATGTTTTTGTTTTTTCTTCTGTTTCCCCTTAAAGGAAAAAAAAAGTGTGCAAAAATTTTTATTTTATTTATTTAGTGTCAATTCTGCCCTGCACAAGTCAGTGCGCGGGGTGATTGCCCCTTTTACCCCACTTTTGCTACACTAATGTGCAAGTCTATAGCAATGCCAAACAGTTTAAAAAAGCACCAGAGAGAATTTGTAATCAGGGAGGTTTCTCAAGAGCAGTACTGATTGTATGGGGGGGCACTCGGTACTTGGATCTACATAAAAGAATGGGGGGGAAGAAGTATTTAACTGATTGTATGGGGGGCACTCGGTACTTGGATCTACATAAAAGAATGGGGGAAGTATTTAAATAACTTACACAAATGGCAGCAGCAGTGAAGGGGGGGCAGGGACAGAGACATTGGCATTTAAATAACTTACACAAATGGCAACAGCAGGGAAGCGGGAGCAGGAACAGAGACATTGGCATTTAAATAACTTACACAAATGGCAACAGCAGTGAAGGGGGCAGGAACAGAGACATTGGCATTTAAATAACTTACACAAATGGCAACAGCAGTGAAGGGGGCAGGAACAGAGACATTGGCATTTAAATAACTTACACAAATGGCAACAGCAGTGAAGGGGGCAGGAACAGAGACATTGGCATTTAAATAACTTACACAAATGACAACAGCAGTGAAGGGGGGCAGGAACACAGACATTGGCATTTAAATAACTTACACAAATGGCAACAGCAGTGAAGGGGGGCAGGAACAGAGACATTGGCATTTAAATAACTTACACAAATGGCAACAGCAGTGAAGGGGGGGCAGGAACAGAGACATTGGCATTTAAATAACTTACACAAATGGCAACAGCAGTGAAGGGGGCAGGAACAGAGACATTGGCATTTAAATAACTTACACAAATGGCAACAGCAGTGAAGGGGGGGCAGGAACAGAGACATTGGCATTTAAATAACTTACACAAATGGCAACAGCAGTGAAGGGGGGGCAGGAACAGAGACATTGGCATTTAAATAACTTACACAAATGGCAACAGCAGTGAAGGGGGGGCAGGAACAGAGACATTGGCATTTAAATAACTTACACAAATGGCAACAGCAGTGAAGGGGGGGCAGGAACAGAGACATTGGTATTTAAATAACTTACACAAATGGCAACAGCAGTGAAGGGGGGGCAGGAACAGAGACATTGGCATTTAAATAACTTACACAAATGGCAACAGCAGTGAAGGGGGGGCAGGAACAGAGACATTGGCATTTAAATAACTTACACAAATGGCAACAGCAGTGAAGGGGGGGTAGGAACAGAGACATTGGCATTTAAATAACTTACACAAATGGCAACAGCAGTGAAGGGGGGGCAGGAACAGAGACATTGGTATTTAAATAACTTACACAAATGGCAACAGCAGTGAAGGGGGGGCAGAAACAGAGACATTGGCATTTAAATAACTTACACAAATGGCAACAGCAGTGAAGGGGGGCAGGAACAGAGACATTGGCATTTAAATAACTTACACAAATGGCAACAGCAGTGAAGGGGGGGCAGGAACAGAGACATTGGCATTTAAATAACTTACACAAATGGCAACAACAGTGAAGGGGGAGCAGGAACAGAGACATTGGCATTTAAATAACTTACACAAATGGCAACAGCAGTGAAGGGGGGGCAGGAACAGAGACATTGGCATTTAAATAACTTACACAAACGGCAACAGCAGTGAAGGGGGGGCAGGAACAGAGACATTGGCATTTAAATAACTTACACAAATGGCAACAGCAGTGAAGGGGGGGGCAGGAACAGAGACATTGGCATTTAAATAACTTACACAAATGGCAACAGCAGTGAAGGGGGGGCAGGAACAGAGACATTGGCATTTAAATAACTTACAAATGCCAACAGAAGTGAAGGGGGGTCAGGAACAGAGACATTGGCATTTAAATAACTTACACAAACGGCAACAGCAGTGAAGGGGGGGCAGGAACAGAGACATTGGCATTTAAATAACTTACTCAAATGGCAACAGCAGTGAAGGGGAGGCAGGAACAGAGACATTGGTATTTAAATAACTTAGACAAATGGCAACAGCAGTGAAGGGGGGGGCAGGAACAGAGACATTGGTATTTAAATAACTTACACAAATGGCAACAGCAGTGAAGGGGGGGCAGGAACAGAGACATTGGTATTTAAATAACTTACACAAATGGCAACAGCAGTGAAGGGGGGGCAGGAACAGAGACATTGGCATTTAAATAACTTACACAAATGGCAACAGCAGTGAAGGGGGGGGCAGGAACAGAGACATTGGCATTTAAATAACTTACACACATGGCAACAGCAGTGAAGGGGGGCAGGATCAGAGACATTGGCATTTAAATAACTTACACAAATGGCAACAGCAGTGAAGGGGGGGCAGGAACAGAGACATTGGCATTTAAATAACTTACACAAATGGCAACAGCAGTGAAGGGGGGGCAGGAACAGAGACATTGGCATTTAAATAACTTACACAAATGGCAACAGCAGTGAAGGGGGGGCAGGAACAGAGACATTGGCATTTAAATAACTTACACAAATGGCAACAGCAGTGAAGGGGAGCAGGAACAGAGACATTGGTATTTAAATAACTTACACAAATGGCAACAGCAGTGAAGGGGGGGCAGAAACAGAGACATTGGCATTTAAATAACTTACACAAATGGCAACAGCAGTGAAGGGGGGGCAGGAACAGAGTCATTGGCATTTAAATAACTTACACAAATGGCAACAGCAGTGAAGGGGGGGCAGGAACAGAGACATTGGCATTTAAATAACTTACACAAATGGCAACAGCAGTGAAGGGGGGGCAGGAACAGAGACATTGGCATTTAAATAACTTACACAAATGGCAACAGCAGTGAAGGGGGGGCAGGAACAGAGACATTGGCATTTAAATAACTTACACAAATGGCAACAGCAGTGAAGGGGGGGCAGGAACAGAGACATTGGCATTTAAATAACTTACACAAATGGCAACAGCAGTGAAGGGGGGGCAGGAACAGAGACATTGGCATTTAAATAACTTACACAAATGGCAACAGCAGTGAAGGGGGGGCAGGAACAGAGACATTGGCATTTAAATAACTTACACAAATGGCAACAGCAGTGAAGGGGGGGCAGGAACAGAGACATTGGCATTTAAATAACTTACACAAATGGCAACAGCAGTGAAGGGGGGGCAGGAACAGAGACATTGGCATTTAAATAACTTACACAAATGGCAACAGCAGTGAAGGGGGGCAGGAACAGAGACATTGGCATTTAAATAACTTACACAAATGGCAACAGCAGTGAAGGGGGGCAGGAACAGAGACATTGGCATTTAAATAACTTACACAAATGGCAACAGCAGTGAAGGGGGGCAGGAACAGAGACATTGGCATTTAAATAACTTACACAAATGGCAACAGCAGTGAAGGGGGGGCAGGAACAGAGACATTGGCATTTAAATAACTTACACAAATGGCAACAGCAGTGAAGTGGGGGGCAGGAACAGAGACATTTGCATTTAAATAACTTACACAAATGGCAACAGCAGTGAAGGGGGGCAGGAACAGAGACATTGGCATTTAAATAACTTACACAAATGGCAACAGCAGTGAAGGGGGGGCAGGAACAGAGACATTGGCATTTAAATAACTTACACAAATGGCAACAGCAGTGAAGGGGGAGCAGGAACAGAGACATTGGCATTTAAATAACTTACACAAATGGCAACAGCAGTGAAGGGGGAGCAGGAACAGAGACATTGGCATTTAAATAACTTACACAAATGGCAACAGCAGTGAAGGGGGGCAGGAACAGAGACATTGTCATTTAAATAACTTACACAAATGGCAACAGCAGTGAAGGGGGGCAGAAACAGAGACATTGGTATTTAAATAACTTACACAAATGGCAACAGCAGTGAAGGGGGAGCAGGAACAGAGACATTGGCATTTAAATAACTTACACAAATGGCAAAAGCAGTGAAGGGGGAGCAGGAACAGAGACATTGGCATTTAAATAACTTACACAAATGGCAACAGCAGTGAAGGAGGGGCAGGAACAGAGACATTGGCATTTAAATAACTTACACAAATGGCAACAGCAGTGAAGGGGGGGCAGGAACAGAGACATTGGCATTTAAATAACTTACACAAATGGCAACAGCAGTGAAGGGGGGGCAGAAACAGAGACATTGGCATTTAAATAACTTACACAAATGGCAACAGCAGTGAAGGGGGGGCAGAAACAGAGACATTGGCATTTAAATAACTTACACAAATGGCAACAGCAGTGAAGGGGGAGCAGGAACAGAGACATTGGCATTTAAATAACTTACACAAATGGCAACAGCAGTGAAGGGGGAGCAGGAACAGAGACATTGGCATTTAAATAACTTACACAAATGGCAACAGCAGTGAAGGGGGGGCAGGAACAGAGACATTGGCATTTAAATAACTTACACAAATGGCAACAGCAGTGAAGGGGGGGCAGAAACAGAGACACTGGTATTTAAATAACTTACACAAATGGCAACAACAGTGAAGGGGGAGCAGGAACAGAGACATTGGCATTTAAATAACTTACACAAATGGCAACAGCAGTGAAGGGGGAGCAGGAACAGAGACATTGGCATTTAAATAACTTACACAAATGGCAACAGCTGTGAAGGGGGGGCAGAAACAGAGACATTGGCATTTAAATAACTTACACAAATGGCAACAGCAGTGAAGGGGGGGCAGAAACAGAGACATTGGCATTTAAATAACTTACACAAATGGCAACAGCAGTGAAGGGGGGACAGAAACAGAGCTATTGGCTGTTTAAAACCGCAACAGAAAAAGAGAGAGGGGGGGGGTTGGGGAAACCACAGTGAGAGGCAGCAAAAGATTCACTTATCTAGTGTAGAGATGCTCACCAGCTAGATTCCGTTGTTTAAAGATGTAACCAGGAGGTGCTCCCAAAGCAGAGAGGCCACAATAGCCAACACTAGCTAAAACACACAGTGATATATAGAAATAAGAAACCAGAGCAAGCCAATCAAAAGTAGAGCTGTTATAGACCAGTTCAGACTAGATAATGCATCTGCAAAGTATAAGGCACGCTCCCACTTAGTTATGTATTTACTGCTGGACCCTACTTTGCTAGTGTAAACAAATCTGATTGAGCTAAGGAACAAAAATAATTTGCATACAGTTAAAATAACAGAAAAATTAACTGTTAGAAGACAGAGATTCACTTATCTGGCGTAGAGACACTCCACAGCTAGATTCCTTTGTAAACCGGGAGGTGCTCCCAAAACGGAGTAGCAACAATAGCCTCTTTTAAACTTTCTTGTAAATATAAACTTCAGACTGTAAATGTGGCTCCAGTGACTGACTTGATTGTTATAAGTAAAACCATGTGCTATACTAGTGTTTTCAGTGGGCAAAAACTGCAGCTTTTTCAAATACTACAATTTTCCCAAGGCTGCACTAGAACTGGTCTGCAGAGTAAAAACTTCAAGGTTGCTAATTATTCTGTGTCACTGGATCTGTGACGAGACCAATTCTTGAGTGGGGCATCTATGGAGATTGAATTCTGTAAGAAAAATGGATAAATTGATTGAGGGTTTGGTAACTCGATAACAAGGCTTTTTGACAACTACTGCAACCCTTCAGAATTCTACCGCAGCATTTCAAGAGAGAGAATGCAGTAATTGAACAATGTCTGCTGTAAAGAAAAAACTAAACTGTCCCATGTCTTGTGTATTCAAATGAGACACTGAGGCTGGATATGCATTCAAGTCGTTTATTAGGGTCTACTTCAGAAAGACGTAAACTCAAACTCTCGAACACTCACATGAGCGAATAATCAGAAACTCGAAAGTGGTATTTTGGGATCGCAGTACAGTGAAGATTGGAATATTTGCCCTTTCCTCACTGTAGTGCGATCTCGGAGTAGGAATATATATTTAGCTGGGTTGTGGGGGTGCAGCCCCCCACAATACCAATTTTGAGTTTCTGATAATTCACTCATGTGAGCGTTCGAGAGTTTGCGCTTTCGGCTTTATGACATAGACCCGTTTATTATACATACACACACCAGGAGCTGTAACTTGTACATATACCTTGTATTTCATATGCTTACTGACTGACTTGTTACTTCTAATACATGCACATGTGCATCTCCATTCAAGCTTACATTCACACTGACTGACTATACAAAATGGCACTGATCTCGCACATGCTCAGTAAATTATATGCACGTGCTATCTAGCTACAGTGGCTGACTAGGTTCAGTATACACATTGATCTACATCTTCCCTCTTTAATTTTGTTCGACATTGCAAAATACAAGAACGAAAGCATAGTTAAGAGCTAGACATTATTTCAACATTTCAGCTAAACATTTAAGTCCAAGTTGCTGCGTATTAATATTGGGTTTGCAAATTCTAACCAATCTAGTTACATAGAAATTCTGACTGGGTTTAGCAACAGGAACAGTATCTGGGGATTCATTCAATACTGGAACAATTGGGTTTATATCACAGCTGTTTGAAGAAAGCACGTTGTCCTTTTGAATTCAAATAGTTGACGAGTCACTCTGGAAATTAGAATCACTGGCACAGGCAATCTGCTGTGGCACTGGTTCTGAGATAGATAACACATGTCTTTGATTCCTTCTGTAATCCATTCATTCAGATTGTATGATGTAAGTTCTCGGTTCCTCAGAAATGTCCTTCACAATTCCTACACAATCATAACCTTTGGATGTTTGCATTCTCACAGCTTCTCCTTGTAACAATGGTAAAAGGGATTTACTGGTTTTATCATAGTACAACTTTTGTGACTGACATTTTCCCAAAGGTTGAGCCTTCACCACTCTATTATTCTTTGCATTTGGTACCAACAATTGTTTGCTGATTGGAAGAGTTGTTCATGTTTATCTGGACATCGATCTTTGAACAGGTGAACCAAGCAAGTTGTCTTGAGGACTGTTTCTGAGATTGAATGAGGTAAGGTAAACATTGGTACCATCTCTTTTGGATTTCTCCAACAAATACTTTGCACTACGAACAGCATGTTCAGCTAAACCACTGGCTTGTGGATACTCAGGACTACTGGTAATATGAACAAAGTCCCAAGACTCAGCAAATTTCTTGAACTGCTGACTAGTAAACCTTGCACCATTGTCAGACATGACATTGTGCAGACTACCTTGGGCAGACAAATGTCTTTTTAATTTTGTATTGACTGTGCCGGACATCAAGTTAGGAAGTAGGTCAATTTCAAACCAAACTGACTAAATGTTGACCATTCCATTCGACAATATCTACAGCAACTGTTGACCATGGTAATTTAGGAATTTGTTGTAGCTGAAGTGGTTCTTTTTGTTGATGCAGTTTGGTGCTGTTGCAAGTGAACATGCTAAAGTTTCCTTCTCCATATCCTTAGACACAGAAGGCTAACATACCTCTTGCCCTTCTTTTTATTCAATCAGTTCCTGAGTGACCATGATGCAAAATTTTGATATATTGCTGTTGTAATGCTTTAGCAATTACCTCTTTTGGACCTTTAATGATGATTCCATCTTCCATCATGATGAGCTCATCTGTGTAAGGAAAATACTGCTGAATGTCAAGTGGTAAACTGGTTTGTCATGTTGGCCATCCTTGACTGATAACGTTTTTCTGCTTCTGAAGAATTGGGACTGAAGATGTGATTTCTTAGTTCATCAAGCTGGGCAATGAAAAATTTCTGACTTTCATGACTTCAAAGTCTGCTGCTTCATTTCCATGTTGCCCTGTTGTTTGCCTGAATGCATGTGACAAAGCATCAGCAAGGTAAAAGTGTTTGCCCTTTTTGTAAACAATATTGAAATTGTACTTTTGCAATTTTAACATCATGCATTGCAATCGAGCTGGGGCTGTATGTATTGGCTTTTGCAAAATTGTCACTAGTGGCTGGTAATCAGTCTCTGGTTGGATAGGTCTGTCCATAAATTTAATCACTGAACTTTGAACATGTGAACACTACTGCCAAAAGTTCTTTTTCTATTTGTGCATAATGCATCTCTGTTTGAGTTAAAGATCTTGATGCTCAGGCTAATGGTATGCCTTCTTGAACACATGCTGCACCAAGGCCGTAACTTGAAGCATCACAAGAAAGAGTTACAGCTTTGTGAACATCATAACATCTCAATGTGGGTGAACTGGCACTTTTCTTCTTCAGAATATCAAATCCTTTTTAATGTTGTTCCAACCAACGCCAGTTTATATTTTTGCATGCCAGCTCACGTAATGGTGCAAAAGGCTCACTCAAGTCTGAGATGAATTTTCCTAAATAGTTGACCATACCTAGTAAACATGTAAAGATGTGACATTCTCTGGAACTGGCATTTCAACAACTGCTGTTTGCTTAGAAGGATCTGGTTGTAAGCCAGAACTTGTAAACAAATGTTCCACATAAGTAACTTCTTTCAGTTTGAATTTAAATTTCTGAGGATTCAGTTTAAGACTTACTTCATGTGCATGGTCTAGAACTTTCCTGAGATTTCTATCATGTTCATCTCCACCATTACCCTCAACAATAATGTTGTCTACTATAATGGATAACCAGAAAAACTTTGTTCCATGGCACGTTGAAATACCTAACTGGCAGAATTAATTCCAAATGGCATTCTCAAAAATCTGTATCTACTAAATGATGTACTAACAATGAAGATTTGTGATCCAGCAAAAATTGCCAAAAGGAGCTTTTTACATCTAAGACTGAAAAAACAGTGTAATTTGGCATGAGAGCAGCTACCTCTTGTGCTGTATGCATTGGATAATGAGGACATTTAAGTGCTTTGTTTAAGTTTATTGGATCAATACATATTCAAATATCATCTGAGCTTTTCTTAAGAGCTACAACCATGGAGGCTACCCATTCAGTTGATTCTTCTACTAGACAAGGACAGCTAAATTCACCATTTTGTCTTGTTCTGCTTTTACTTTATTCGGCATTGCTACTAGAATCTTCTGTGCTGGTCTAACAACTGCACTTACTTCATGGTTTAACTTCATGGAATATGTGACTACAGGTTTACCAAGCTCATCTTTGAAAATATCAGCACATTCACTAAAAATATTCTGTGTAAAACCATTGTTGTTATTCAGGTGAACCTCTTTATTAAATTAAATCAGTCCCATTCTTAGACATTTTTTGAGGCCTAACAATGACTGCACATGTCTTCTGACTAGGTAAAATTGCAAGTCATAGCTGTTTCCAACTTTCCAGCAGAATGGCATGAAAGAACTACTGCATCATCAGTTTGAATCTCTTCGCCACCATAAGCAACTAGTTTTGCACACTTTGCTGAATCAAGTTTCTCACCAGCTTTTACTTTAGCAAACATTTGTACTGATATAACATTGCACTTAGATCCAGTGTCTACGTTAAGGTCTACAGGTTTCCCATTAATTTGTACAGTATAAAATATTTCATTCTGTTGACAGCTGATAATCTACTGTATTAACTGTGTCATTGATCACAGAGACACCATCAACATAGAAAGTCTGCTCACAGCTCTCGGGATTTCCTACAGTCTCTATCTGATCTACTTGCTTCTTCGGATATGTTCTTTTAATATAAGTTTGTGACACTTTACAGTTACAAAGCCTTTTGATATGATTCCACTTTTTATATTTGTGACATTGCTGACCAAAAGCTAAACACTTTCCCATTTAAGTTCATGGCTGCCTCGACAATTGCAACAGTTAATGATGACATTGGGTGTGGCACTGCCTCTCAATTTAAATGTATTTTTCATACTAACTTTCTGCTGCACACTATCAACATTTGCACTAGCAGATACCACAAACATGCTTTTCTCATTCGTAAGCATATTTGTATGCTATTCTGTAATCTCATGTATTTGACAAATCTCAGTGGCGTTGCTCAATGTTAACTCACATCTCGAAGCAAAATCTTTCTCACTGCATTATTAACACCACATACAAGATGGTCTTTTATCAACTCATCTCGTAGATCACCAAATCTACATGTTTTTGCTTTATTTCTTAAGTCGGTAATATATGCTGCAATAGTTTCACCAGGTTTTTGACTTCTTGTGTAAAATTACCAGGCTTTTGACTTTTTATGTAAAATGTGTGCCTTCCCATTGTAATATTTATTTGAGGGTTATACATTTCTCTAAATTTACATTTTAAGTACTCAGGGTCTTCATGCTTTTCAACCTGTATCACAATATGGCAGTTCTCCCCCTCCCCCTGCATACACGGCAGGTGCATACACAAATGAATGTTCTTGCTCAATGGCCTCTGAGCCAGCTAAGTTGAGAAGTATAAATGCTCTTATATGTGCAACTTTATCAGAAAATGCAGCCTGTCTGAGCACCAACATAATGAAGCAAAATGCATGTGTTTTAGGGGCAATGATTAACATACATTACACAATAATAATAATACCTCTTCCCACAGAATCAGTAAACCCATTGTATTCCCCTAGACCTTTCTGTTTACCACCCTGTCTCAACTGCTGCATTTATGTAAATACATTCTCTTTATAAACTACCCCTAGGGTCTCCTGCACTGATACCTGAGGTTTTATTAAATAAAAGGATTGATCATAAAGAACTTCGATTGATCCAAGAAATTTTGGACATTATTCAGGAATAACTTTTTCATATTTGAGAATTCCTTCTATATTCAAAGGAAAGGGGTGGCCATGGGGTCTCCATGTAGGGTTAGCTTTGCTAATTTGGTCATGAGTTTTTGGGAGAGGAAATTCATTTTGAACCATAGCTTGTATTCAAAACATATAATTTATTACACCTGATATCTGGATGATATATTCCTAATGTTTGAATGGGAAGCTGACATGTTTAATGAATTCCTGTTATACATTAATAACACAACTGATTTCTTACGGTTAACCAGTAATTTTCATATAGAGAAAATTGCGTACTTGGATGTATTATTACAGAAGGACAGGGTTAGACAGAAATATGTTGCCACCATCCATAGGAAGGACACATATTCTAATTCCTTCCTCCATTTTACCAGTTCTCACCCCCTGTATCAGAAAAAATCTGTGGTGAAAAGCCATCTTGTCAGAGCAGTAAGAATGATTTTGAATTTGGTTGATTTTAAGGATGAGTGTAATTTCTTACGTAGCCTATTTTTGAACCGTGGCTACCCAGACTGCTTTTTGGATAATATGATTAATGGGTTTACCTCTAAAAGGAATTCTGGACACTTTAGGGCTATTTTAAATAGCTCTGAGGCAGACGAGGGCTTATATCTGTATAATGCAAGTAGTTGACCTCACTTGACTGGTCCAATTGAAAGTAGGATTGACCAAGATAGTCTTTGCCCTGATTTTTCCCTCTCATTCATCACTACCTATAGCAGTGATGCTTATTATATTAAGAACATCCTTGAAAGAAATTGGAATATTATTGTAGCGGATGAGAATGTGAGGAAGAGATTACCCCTAGCACCTACTTAGGAGGGGTAGTAATTTAAAATACCACCTAGGAAACAACATGCCACAAACTCCAAAGATTAAGGGTATATTTAAATGTGAAGCTTGCAATTATTGCAGATTTATAGACATTGGATGTATGTATCAAGTCAGTAATATGAAAGTTGCTTGCAAGGGGAGGTATAATTGCAAATCCAAAGGATGTGTATGTTTAGCTAAATGTAATTTCTGTCAAGGTTTCTATATAGGTAAGACTGATAGGAAGCTAAGGGAACAAATATATGAATATCAGTATGCCATAAGAAACCTAAAGTCAGAGAACGCCTTAGCTAAACATGTCCTTAATAACCCTAGCCATTCATTCTCCTTTAGGGTAATTGACCTGATCTACTCTCATGTTAGAGGTGAACCATTTTCTTTATGGCTAGAGCAACGTGAGCTGTATTGGCAGCTTAGGCTAGATGCCTTTAAATACCCTGGGCTAAATGATACATGCTCTGTAGCCTGCATTCTGAAGTTAAAGAATTTGAGGAGATAGGATATTTATGCTTAGAGTATGCATTCAGCACTAACTTGTGTATTTTCAACATGCATTTAGTTTTAAATGTAATTTTAAATGTATTTTAAATATATCGTCTGGTATTTTCTTTTTCTTTTATATTTAATTATCTGTTTTTTATGCTATTTGTTTTAACAGACTAAAGGTTGTTTGATTGCCTTTTAGGTCCTACTGGACCTTATAACCACCTGATCGTCATGTGATCAAGTTGAAATCTATTTAAATGTGTTGTATTGCTTTTGTTAAACAGTCTGAAGAAGTGGGAGCATTTGTACCCATGAAAGCACTTACTGTATTATTAAATTGTCTGCTTGTACCATTAACCTTGGCTATTTTTTATTTTCATAGTCTCCTGCACTGATGAATAAGTCTACCTCTCAATGACATATTTGTAAATATGTGCATAGTTTCTGAAATTATGACAATGCACGTGCATGTTATGTCTGTATGGACTGCTATAAAGCCACTATGTCTTTTCTAACAATTTGCTCTGTGTTTATTTTATTTATTTGTGTTTGAATGCCCAGATAGTCCAATTAAGCTGCACAAGACCCCTTTTCAACAGAGGCCCAGGGTGAAGGCCTCCACAAAATCACAGCCTATTCATAAAAAGAAATAAATGTAGAAAATGCACAAAACTAATATTAATGACTTAGTACTTATTTTCAGTAGAAGGGAGAAAGTATACTTACAAAGCAGTTTAAAATACTTAGTGTGAAAAGGGAATGAGGAACATGGAGTGTGTATTAATGAGAGTGTAAAAAGATTATAATTAGGAAGAGAGCACAGCAAGGAGGCATTATTAAAGGGAAGATTGTTGGAACATTTCGCAGAGAAGGATTTAGTGTATGCAGAAAGGTAACACTTTAGAGTTAGAAGACAGAGAGATAGAGCAAGATTGGAGTATATAAAGTACATTGTATAACTGTTCACTTCTCTTATTCTTTATTGACATGTCATACTGTAGCAAACTGTATCTTTGTTTGCCTTCACTATTATTTTCTGGATAAGTGATTCAGTGTGTAAAACGTTAAATGTATCTGTGCCTGGGGTGGCTGAAACGGGCCTGTGTACCAGCCTACAAACCCAGTTAACAAATAGTTAATAAACAACAGGTGAGAACAGGATGTAGAAGTAGATAGACATGGTATAGGTGAGGGAGTAGTTAGGTGATGTGTCCAACGGAAAAGGACTTTCAGTCATATTTTTGACAGAGATGTTTTTTGAGTTGTGATCTGAAAGTAGGGAAAGAGGCAATTTATTTTAGGTGAAGGGAAAGGATTGGCAGAGATGTGGTGCAAGAATGGAGAAAGGGGGTCAACAGAGTGCAGTTTTGTTTGGGGGTTGTGGAGTGAAGGTGTCAATTGAGAGAATTTGCAGAGGTTGTAGGAGGTAGAATCACTTTAAGTAGTTTGAAAAGAAGAGAACCTAGGAGTAGCTCAATTCTGCAGATGACAGGGAACCATCTAGCTTTGCTCCAGTGATGTTCTTGGGGGAAGGAGAGATGGAAATGAATTGGCAGATTTTGATTTCAATGAACTATAGAGTGGATGAGTTTTTTAGAGGATGTGGCTATGATGAGGAACTGATATTCAAGTTAAGTTAGGAGGAGTAATTTACATATTGCCGATCTTGCTGGTTTGGAGAAAAGGGAGAATAAAACAGAATTGATCTTTTTACTGATATTTTCAATGTGGTTATGGCAGTTAAGTGACTGGTACAGCCGTAAACCTACATATTTAAATTACTTGATTGTTTTCTACTGGGCTACCATTAAGATTTGCAATGCTGAGCTTTGCAGTAGTTTTTTCAGCTTTTCTGAGGTTCCAAATGTAAATGAGGGGAGTTAGGAGTACCTTATGGATGTTTACTGAAGAATTAACAGAGAAGAGGTTAGACTGAAGCAGGATTTAAATAGTTGAATGTGAGGGATTGAACTGAAGAATAAGAATAACCACGTCATTAGCATAAATAGTAATAGGAAGGTCAGACTGAAAACAACTGTGGAGTGAATATGGAGCCCTGGGGCACTCCTTAGGTAAGAGGTGCTGGGGGTGATAAGGATAAGCCAATTTTAACTCTGAATTTATTATTTATTAAGAAATCTCTGAACCAGGTCATTGTGTTGGAACTAACTCATTTTCTGGTGGGATTGCAGACGGATGAGGAGGAGGAGGTTGTCAATAAGATCAAAATCTCTGATAAGGTTAATGAGCAGTTCTCCTGAAAGGATTCCTTTATCCATGCTGAGAACAATCATATCTGTAAGTGACTCCCCATACTCTGGAACAAACTACCTATCTATATCAAACAAAGCTCCTCATTAGCACTCTTCAAGAAAAATCTTGATGATTGGAAGGGAGATAGGAAATTCACCCTGGCGATCACTTCTGTGGCTCTGCTCGACAGTGGCACAGGAAAATAATTTTCTTGGGTGGCGAAAGCCAGGGCACCCTTTGGCTAGGCTTATATAGGCCCTAGGGCCAATAGCCTAGTACCTACCTATGAAGCTATGAACAATAGTGCTGCCATTGTGCTCCAGCCAGCCCAGAATCCTTGCTCTTTAAGAGTAAGGAGATGTATTACTGGATGCAAGTAGACAGCCGGTTGTAGATTATTTTCTTAAGTATTTTCCCAAGTGTAAGGAGAATGGACATAGGATATACATGGGAGTCATTCACTGGCTGAGGCTGTCTGAAAAAGGGGTTTGACAAGAGCTGTTTTCCTTATGTGTGGCATTGGGTTTTGAGTTAAGCAGAGGCTATAAAAGTGAAAGAAAAAGTGTGGTAAGAAAATCTTCGAAGAGTGAGGCTAACTAGGGGAGTAGATTACCTGCTTGTGAGGGGGGTGTATATCCAGGGTTATGTTTTCTAGTAGGGGATCAATGTCTTTGTGAATGATTTTCTTAAAATAGAAACGGGGATTAAAAAGTGGAGAGCTGGATGAGTTGGGGAATGGAAGACATTGCATTACTAGGGATGTGTCTGAATTCCTTGAGAAAGTCAGAGGTTGAGAGATGGCCTTAAGAGGTCTGAATGGTGATAGGGGAGGAAGCAGGATCTTTAGATTTCTGGCATGTGAGAAGATTTACTTCATCACAGCAGAAATATTTAGGTTTGCCTAGCATAGCCAGTTGTTTGTTTCTGAAACAGTTGGGCCTAGTATGTGTGTATGGCTTGCTCAGCTAGATTACACAGAGAAGTAAAGGCAGTATAATTTTCTGGAAGTTTCTGTTGGAAATGCCCACCAAAAACTGAAATATGATATTTTATCAAGAGAGGAGTTTCACCTGAAGTGCATTTCCTGAAATGTAATAACTGCACATATTATATGTTTGTTTGGCAGTTATGGCATTGGATTAAGGCTATGAACTGCTAAATTGCTGCTTCCTATGGTTCACAGGAAAAATAGATCTTTATTTAGATCTATTTCTAAGTTTTTTTTCCACTCAGAGTTCTGTCACTGCAAGGGAAAACTTCAGGATTTCGGGTCTCATGACCTCTATGATTCTCATGATACTCCTGGCAAAATTCCACACAAGAAAGATACAGTGGTATCTGAAATCTGTTTGTCCCAGCATCAACACCCTTTATCTTTTCAGATCCCAGTGCTGGGGTTTGTCAGAAGAGAAGAAAAGCTCTTTGAACTGAGGTGTCTAGTTGACATCCCAGGAACGTAATCAGGTCTATTGCCCTGCATACTATTCCTTCATTATGGAAAATCTCATATATCGTCCCCCTCCACAAGGGAGGTCCATCTACTGACCTCTCCAACTACTGTCCCATTGCAATCCTATCACCTCTCTCAACAATTCTAGAAAAATGTATCCACCACCAACTCCTTACCCACCTGCTAACCAACAACCTTCTAACTAAAACCCAACATGGATTCAGACCTTCCCATAGCACCAACACTGCCCTAATTAACTTTTCCAGTACCATAAACTCACACAGAAACCAAGGAAAGATGGTCTCTGCCACCTTCTTAGACCTATCCAAGGCATTTGATACAGTTTCCCATAACAAACTCCTTACCTGTCTAGCAGAACTCAACCTCGATGAACCCACTCTACAATGGTTTAACAGTTACCTAAACAACCGGTCACAATCTGCCAAATGGGGCAACTCCCTATCCCCCCACACTCCCTGTCACATGTGGTGTCCCACAAGGTTCAATCCTTGGCCCCCTTCTCTTCAACATATTTACAAATAATCTCCACCTAGCTACCACTAAAGCCAACATTGTCCAGTATGCGGATGACACTACCCTAATCTGCTCATCAACAAGCATCCAATTACTTGAAAGTAAAGCCCAAGAATCCTTCACTGAGGTAGACAACTGGCTAAACAACTACCAACTAATACTAAACCCCCAAAAAACACAGCTAATACTATTCCACCCAACCAAACACTGCAACGTCACCTTTACCATATTGTCTACCAATGGCACCCTCATCACTCCAGTAACTGAGGCTAATCTCTTAAGCATCACTATTGATCATCAACTTAAATACAACAAGCACATATCCCAAACTATCTCTAAAAATCCATAATAAACTAGGTTGCCTATATCATTGCAAACTATTCCTAACCCCTGAGACTAGAGCAACAATAGCCAGAACTCATCTCTTATCAACACTACTTTACGCCTCTCCAGTTCTCACCAATATTAACAAAACCAACTTGAACAAACTCTCTACATGCTACAATAAAATAGCTAGGTTCGCTGCCAATAATAGATCACATTCCAACCATTGCCCATCCCTAACTAAACTGCACTGGTTAGAATTTCCAAACCTCTTACGCTACCACCAACTGATCATAGCCCATCAAATTCTCTTCCATCCGGGGAAGTGCCCTGCTCTTGCCAACATGCTAAACTTTCAAAACCCTAAAAGGGAGTTACGTTCATGTATCAAAAACTGATTTTGATTGAAGTTAATCCATGCAATAACAGTTATGGAGAGGCCTTATTCTCCCATGATGTTGCCAAAGCATGGAACACCCTCCCACCTGAACTAAGGCTACAAAGTCACACAGGCACCTTCAAAGGCCTTCTTAAATTACACCTCAATACTAACCCTCTCTGCAACTGCAAAGACCCCCCCTTGAAGACCCACTTTTTCATATGTAAGTGACCCATTGAAGCCTTTAATGCATACACTATACTCTCACTGAAATGTACTTTTTGTATATATTGTAAATAATGGTACTACTCCTGAGTATCTTATTGTTCTACATAATTGTTTTTGTACTTCATTGTTTCTCTTATCTTGTATGCCAGTTTTATTGTTATCTAAAGCATGTATGTACACTGTTATTTCTTTGGAGCTTTTCTCCCCAAGACTCCACTGAAAAAGGACACATGTTGTCCAGTTGGACTTATCCTGGTAAAATAAATGTTAAATAAATAAAATATTTATTTTTATTTATTTATTTTACATTTGTTAACCGGGGGTGTCTGACTGAGCTGAAAAGGCCCTTTTTCAGCAGAGGCCAGGGGAGAAAAGCTCCACTAAGAAAAATTACAGACACATTTAGTTATTAGACATGATCAGTATACACACAAATTACAAGAGACATGTTTTTACAGTGGTATGCGGCACATAAACAGTTACAGTGGAGAGAACAAACAAAAAATATTAATTTTAAAAATAAAGGTAATTAATAGATTTGTGGTGTACAGCTGAAATTTGGAACATAGGTAGAATACATACATAGTACACAGATACAGTACATACATTGAAGATTAGCCAGTGTTTGTGAGTAAGATTGAGAACTATTATCAAATGCTCTAGATTTTGTATGTATATGTTATCTGCTTTCACTAGCCTGGGGAGCAATCATGGCACTGCCAACTTTGCTTGAGATGTTGCCTGATGAGGTCTTTAAAGGAGGCTTTGGATGATGTGTTTTGAATGCTAGTATGGACAGAGTTCCATTTTTTAGCCTCTGAACTACTATATAGTGTATCTCCAAAGCTATTGTAGCAGTTGGTGTCTTCTAGTAGTAGTTTGCTTGATGATCTAAGAGGCCTTTTGGTTGAGTGATGTCGTACTAGGTTTTTGAGAGCAGGACACGTATTGGGGAGGTAATAGATAGAATGACAGAAGCAGAGCTGATTGTAGGTTAGGAGTTTGGGCAGTTCAAGCCAGTGGAGCTGTCTCAAATCAGTACAGTGATGAGTTCTATATGAGTAATTTGCAGCAAAGTGGGCAATTCTGTTATAGCAGGCTTTCATTTTGCTTAGTTCAGTTTTGTTGAGATTAGTCAGAATGGGAGATGCATAGAGTAGGGTGGATAGAAGTTGGGAGCGAGCAATGGCTGATTTTGTGTTGTTGGTAAGAAATGGTTTGATACGGTAGAGTGACCCCAGTTTGGCATGTACTTTTTTAATAGTTAAATTGAGATGACTATCAAATTTTAGGTGGGAGTCTATGGTTATTCCCAATAGCTTAGCATGTGCCACTGGAGCAATTGGAGTAGCATTTGTGGAGTAGATAGTGAATTGACTGTTAGTGTTTTTGTTAGAACTGGTTATAATCATAAGCTGAGTTTTCTTTAGATTGAGGATAAGTTGGGCTTTGGTAAGGTAGTTTTCAACGTCAGAGAATGCTAGTTGAGTTGTAGGAGGGTGAGAATGTTTTGTGCAGCACAGATTAAGGTAGTGTCATCTGCATACTGAATTATAGATGCATGCTGTGTGGAGGTATGGAGGTCATTTGTGAAGACTGTGAATAGTAGTGGTCCTAAGATAGAACCCTGTGGGACTCCTATAGTTATGGGCAGCTGAGGAGAGAGAGAATTTTCCCATTTCACAACTTGGTACCTGTCAGTTAAGTAGCTTTGGAACCAGGTAAGAGTGGAATTTGATAGATGATATTGGTTTAGTTTGTTTAGCAGGATTTGGTGTGAGACTGTGTCAAATGCTTTGGACATATCCAAAAAAAGATTTGACACTTGTAGGCCTTCATTTTTGAGATGGTTTACTGTGTCTGTGAAGCAGAGGAGGGCTGTAGTGATACTATGGGCAGGTCTGAAACCATGCTGAGTAGGTGACAGGAATTTGCTGTCTAGGAGATAGTTTAGAATCTGGGTATGGATGCATTTTTCTAGGATTTTGGCCAGGGGGGAGAGTAAAGCAATGGGTCTGTAGTTATTAAGTTCAGTAGAGGTCCCGCCTTTATGTATGGGTGTAACATAGGATATTTTCCAGAGTTTGGGCACATAGTTTTCAACAATTGATCTGTTTATGAGAGTGGAGACTGGGATAGCAATAGCATCTGCTGTGAGTTTCAAGAAATAGCTGGGGAGTAGGTCGGCTGCTGTTGATGAGGTTTTTAGTTTGGAGAGCATGCTTTTGATTGAAGTGGTAGAAACTGTTTTGAGGGTAAAGCTTGTATTAGTGTTATTTGTGTTGGGGGGGGGGGTAGTGAGGAAGGAACTGTCCTGTGATACTAAGGATAGAACTGAGTTCACAAAGTGGGAGTTGAATTGTGTTTCAATGGGAACTTTAGTGCCAGGGGTGGTTGGTTTGGGGGTAGCCTTTTGGGTGGATTTTAGTAGCTGGTTTACATTTTTCCAAAATTTTTGCGGGTTGTGTTTGTATTTAGTTTGTAATGTTGTGCAGTAGAATTTTTTTTGTCCAGCCTAATACATTTTTTTGCACGGTTGCGCAGTTCTTGGTACTTAGTTAGGCTTTGTGTTTCTTTGTTTTTTTGATAGTAAAGCCAGGCAGTGTCTCTGGACTTGAGGATTTGTTTGGTTTCTTTACTGAGCCAGGGGTTTGTAGAGGTTCTAACCTTGATTTTGCACAATGGAGTGACAGTGTCTAGGTGTTGTTGAAATGTTTTGTTGAAATATGCTACAGCCTGGTCAAGTGGGAGGGTTTTTAGGGGGTGTCCAGTCACTGTTACAGAGTAAAGTGTTGAGGACCTCAGGAGAGAACTTTTTTGTGTTTCTAGTGGATATATAGTTAGTGGTTTTGCATATGCTTGTTCTACTACGTATAAAGTATATTATGTTGTGATCACTTAAGGTGTCTGGGAGACTGCCTGTGTGAGGGTACAATGTGGAGTTGTTAGTTAGGACCCAATCAAGGATGGATTCCCTTTTAGATTTTTTATCACATCTAGTTGGAATTTGGACTAGCTGCTGGTAGCCATGGAGATTTATTAGATTACTTGGTGGTTCTGATATACAGGTGAACCAATCTAGGTTGAAATCCCCCAGAATAAGGGTTTCTTGTGAATATGTGGAAGAACACCAGGATAAGAAGTATTCAATGCTAGCAGGTGTATTACCAGGTGGAATATAGATCACAATTGTGGTGATGACCTTTTTAGGGTGAAGTTAAAGTTGTGAGATAAGTATGTCCCAATTATTGGGGGAGGGGTAGGAGTTTGGTAATTGACGGACAGTTAAGTTGGACTTGTACAGTAAGGCAGTTCCACCCCCTTTATGAAGTGGTCTGTCTTCTCTAATGATATTGTAGCCGGTAGGGAGAACTCCTGAGTTAGCTATGTTTTTATTTAGCCAGGCTTCTGTTAAAGCAACTATGTCTGGGGAGTAGTGTGCTATTGTAGCCTGGAGTTCAGGTATTATATTTTTGATACTTCTAATATTAATATTTAGCATTAAAAGATGATTGGTTTTGCTGCTGTTGTTGATTTGTCCAGGAATAAAGAAAGTGGGGGTGCTGTGTTCTGACATTTGTGTTGGAGCAGTTTGTGTTGGACAGGATGGATTTTGGGCCTGGGTTGGGGTGGATATCCCCACTTATGGTGAACCTGGAATTAAAATGGTTATACAGATGTTGGAGTTTGGTGATGAGTGTGAGAAAGTATTATTTTTTTTGGAGTAGGAATGAGAGCATATGTGTTTAGTTCTGAATTGGTCCGTTATGTAGTTCTTGAATAACTGTGGGCAGATATTATTATAATGTGCGGTGTCTGTATACGAGAGTGCATAATGCAGTGTTGTGCTACTAAGTTTTGGGATATTGCTAGACTGATAAGACAGACTAGACTTAGTTGTGTGATAGTCGTGGTTATAAAGTTTAAGTTGTTTCTAGGTGGGAGGGTCTGAATAGGAATTATAGAGTTGCACTATATGTGGATGGGGAAGTAGTGTGGGTGATGTAAAAAATGTCTAGAGGGAATGAGAGTGATTGGGAGTATTTTATGTGGAGCAAGTTGGTGTGGTATAATGTGATATGACTTGAGGAGCTGTGATTGGTGGAGGTGATGTGAGGGTGAGCTGTGGGTGTGGCTGTGATTACTATAAATGTAGAGGTAGTAGGGGCGGGAGGAAATAGGGGGCAGGTCAGGGGAGCGGAGAGAGCCCGAGCATTAGTGAGGGTGAACGGAGCGGAGCAGAGCCAACCAAGACAAGAGAATAAAGTAAGTATTACTTTACAAATCTGAACACTTTTAAAACAAATTCCTGAGGTCTAATGGCTTACAGGCAAGCAGAATGTAATTGCTGAAGAGCACTTGTGTCCTGATGGGAGACTAAAAATTTAAAGATGGCTCCATGCTCAGCAGGATTCTAATATAGACTTTGTATTGGGGGAGGGAGATAGCACAAGGGCTGTAAACCAGGTGGAATGCAAAGAAACCAGAGAGGAAATCAGTGAAGGCCTCAGAGGGGGTAAGTAATAATTCAAACTACCTGTAAAGTGAAGGAGAGAAGAGACAGCAAAGTTTATTAAGGTTGGGAGTGTGTCTTTGCATTGACTTACTGATTAGTAACCAGTTTGTGCACAGATTAGAGTAGGGAGATACATTAGCAATGAAGGGGAATGTATAGAGATGCAAATAAACAGGTGGGCCTCCAAGTGATACAAACTAAGGCAGAAAGCACTGAGAGGGCTGCTTGATGGTTAATTTAGTCACAGGGATGTGAATTAAATGTATACTGTCTATTGGACAGTTAGGATTACTGTACTAGCAGG
Source organism: Protopterus annectens (assembly GCF_019279795.1). NCBI lineage: Eukaryota > Metazoa > Chordata > Ceratodontiformes > Protopteridae > Protopterus > Protopterus annectens. The sequence continues at coordinate 1,579,381,611 of NC_056729.1, forward strand.
GGTGGGGGGGACACAAGGCTACAACAGTCAGTTTTATTAGCAAGCTGAGAACTTCTAAGAAATACTGCTGATGTAATAGCAAAATAAATAAACAAATAAATGTGTGAAGGAGTCAAAAAAAACTTTGAACGTTCTCTTGGGGTCCCAGTTTGAGCAAGATATCTCTTACCCCAAAGAGAGATTCCTGACACCTTGAAAGACTCTGTAAAGATAAGCCATTTGTCTAAAAATGTAAAAAAAAGTAGATACTCTGTAGTTTGCAATGAACTATAATCGAAGCTAGACACTTTGTGAATATCCTTCTTGCAGCAGATAGTCCAAACTAAGGCATAGAACTGATAATGTGATTCAGACATGCAAAACCTTAAGAAACATTTGAAGTCTGAATAAATAGGGATGTAATGATAAGCATCTTTTAAGTCTAGTGCTTCCAGGAGAAAGAGGATGAAGGGGTAACAAGTCGTGAAGTGACAACATTCTGAATTTGGGCACTATCACAAACAGACTTAGGACAGAAAGGTACAGAACTGGTCTCCAAGCAATTTCTTTCTCTGGAGCTAGAATAGGGTTGCCACCCCTCTGTTTTATTTCCGGACTATCTGGAAATCAAATTGATTCTCCAGTATTCTGTTTCAAAAAAGGAAACAGACTATTGGAGTTTGTAAATCGTCATAACTGGTGATGTTAGGGGTGTGGCCTTACTCCAGTTTTAGCCACAATGAAAGGTGGCAACCCTAAGCTAGGAACATCCTTGAATAAGAGGTACCATTTCCAACCGGAAAGGAGGAACTGGTTCTGTCACTCCTTGGGATGACATGTGATGACAAACAAGTGGAAACAAAATAGTATGATCTGCAGGATGAGGAATGTCCCCTCCTGAAAAGGAGGAATTTCCCCCCACTGCCATCTGTAATCTTGATGAATAGTTTTCAGAGTCCATTTATCTGAAAGAATCCATTGCCAAAGAGAAAAATGGAGATTCAGACTTTCTGAAAGTGAAAATGAGCCTGGGTGGGAGGCCATTTCTTCTTAAACACCTGTTTATCTGAACTCTGTTGAGACTGTTTATTCTATTTTTTTTTTTTTTTTGCCAAAACTGGATTAGGAGAAAGAAAATATTTTGGAAAATTTGGAAAAGGAGGCATGAAAAATATAAAGACATTCTCTGGATCAGTTTGCCTCTTTCATTACACTTTTTGATCACTGGGCCAAATACTATGTCTGTATCCAAGGGAGAATTTAAAATCTCATTTTTTAGATCATCTGGAAGGTTCTCGGAATACAACCAAGCAAACATCTTTAAGACAGTACCAGTGGCCATAACCCTGGAAGAAGTGTTAGTAGAGTCATGCACACACACTGCAAACCATGAGTAGGGACCTGTGCAATAAAATAAACTAAGTTATTTACAGCAGATTTTTTTTCACAAGAAGAAACTCTAAATAAAATATTACTCTTATTTTCACAATTTGTCAGAACAAATTTTAACATTTGAGCCTGACAGTTCAAAATTCTGAAAATCAAAGTTGCGGAAGTATATACTTTATTTATTTTATATTTGATTATCAGGTTGGTCTGACTGGGCAATCAGGTACCCGTTTTCAGCAGAGACCCAGGGAGAAAAGCTCCACATACATGACAATCATAAAAATACAAAATACTAAAGCACCACATAAATGATAAAAATACAAAAGTCAGAGATGAGTACAAATTAATAGAGCAAACAAACTATAGAGTAAACAATAGTATATCATGACATGGTCTGATGAGAAGTTACAGAAGTGTACAATATATAGAGTGTACAGTAGTAAAGCAGAAAATATAATGTAATTGAGTAAGAAAGAGCAGTAATACTATATGCAATTATATACATTCATCATATTTTCTGAGGGAATGAGAAACCTCAGTGCTTTTCAATTCTAGCAACGGTCTCAGAGAAAGAGAAACCACCATATGGAGAATCAGAAACTGAGCTCTCCTCTGAGTCTGAATCAGAAATCTGAGGACAAAATCCTGAATCCATCCCTGCATCTTCCTGTTCAGATTCAGAATCTTGAATCTCTTCAGGAAAAGGGGAATCCCTCTTTCTTTTACCAGGAACTACTTTACAAGAAGGATCAATAGACTGAATCAAACCCTGAGCCAGTCCAGTAAACTACTCCTATTCAAAGAAATTTGAGGAGGAATAGATGCATGCTTGGTTTTCTGTTTCTTTTTGACAGGTGAGATGGGGCCATCCAAGTTACTAATAGCAGCAGCTGCTTCCCCATGGATCAGTACAGCAGTCTTACACAGCAAGGAAACCTTCCCTATTCCCTCTACCAGGACTGACAAGAGTGATTCGCCCTTACCCACTGAGGGGAATCCAACATCCCCAGAGGACAAAGCTAACCACCAGTCCATATTGCTGTAGGTGCTACACCTGAGGGATCCGGGGTAAAATAGTTGTCTGGGGTACAACAAATGGCCACAGCAGAGTTACCCACTTACGACTGAGGCAAACTGCTAGCTTGCTGTGATGACAAAGGCTGTTTGCTTAACTTTTTTCTTTTTGTGGCTACAGAACGGCTGACCATGGGACCAGCAGTCTACTATCATCAAGCTAAAAATGGTTCCCCTTTTCCTGTGAAGAAAAGTGGCAAATGTCAGTAAAACTACCAGTCCACAAAAGTCATTTTTGGGATAGAAAATACACAGTAGAAACACTTTAAAACATTATGGCAGCCCCACAGTGGAAATATAAAGACAATTTCTCCACAAATATTATATTTTCAGTTAGTATCTACTACTATTAAAGTGACAGAAAGAAATTAGTGCTCCATTTAAAAGAAAGTTACAGTCTTGAGACAGTCTGTTAAATAACAACACTTCTAGCTTTAAAATCATTTTCCCGAAGAGGAAAGGAATAAAGCATCAACAAAATTTAAGAAAATGGGCGATTTTTTTCCTCAAAGGGAACTTATCTGCCCATCAAAGAAAAAGCACAAGCCAACTGTTGATTCTCAAAGGCTTGAGAAGAGCGTACTTTTTTGGCATCAGTAAACTCTAAAGGGATTTGCATCCAAACTTGTCTTTTAGTTAACTCAGCTTGAGCTGCTTGACAGTTTGTGCATGTGGAATGTAACCCTGCCATCTGGCTGTTATATCCTTGGTAGGCAGTAACCAGTATAGCTAAGGATACTTTAGCAGTGATCTTTATGATGAACATTAAGCCTTTACCTGTGTATGCTTCTTTGTATGCAATCAAGAAAAATATTTCTACTATTTGAATCTGTTTGTTTTAAATGCTCTACAAAAACATAAAGAGCAGTATGTACCCAAGGAAGATAATCTGGATGTTGTTCCTGTGAAAGATACATTTTAAAGGATAGGCAACATGGATGTATCTCTGCCTCTGAAGTGCATGACAAAGGTAATTCAGCTTTTGCTGAACCTTTGCTTCAGAACCAAAGGTGGAGGGTGCATGATCCCGAGGCTTGTGGATGGCTCGAGCAAACTAATGATTAATTATAAAGGAAGGCTTGAGTATAAAAGTTGAAATTTCGCGGGGCTGATTTGAGAGTTTGCTGAAAATATGCTTCAGAACGGAAGATGGGGGGGGGGGGGGCGCGATCCCGAGGCTTGTGGATGGCCTGAGCAAACTAATGATTAATTGTAAAGGAAGGCTTGTGTATAAAAGTTGAGATTACCCAGGGCTGATTTGACCTTTTGCTGAAACTTTGCTGGAGAACCGAAGGAGAGGGGAGGGTGTGATCCCAAGGCTTGTGGATGGCCCAAGCAAACTAATGATTAATTGTAAAGGAAGGCTTGTGTATAAAATCTGAGATTTCCCATAGCTGAATTGTGCTTTTGCTGAAACTTTGCTTCAGAACTGAAGGTGGGGGGGGGGGGGGGGGCACGATCCCAAGGCTTGTGGATGGCCTGAGCAAACTAATGATTAATTGTAAAGGAAGCCTTGTGTATAAAAGTTGAGATTTCCCAGGGCTAATTTGAACTTTTGCTGAAACTTTGCTTCAGAACCGAAGGTGGGGTGGGGGGGTGGGGCGCGCAATCCCGAGATTTGTGGATAGCCAGAGTAAACTAATGTTTTACAATTGTAAAGGAAGGCTTGTGTGTAAAAGTTGAGATTTCCCAGGGCTAATTTGAGCTTTTGTTGAAACTTTGCTTCCGAACCGAAGGTGGGAAGGCATGACCCTGAGGCTTGTAGATGGCCCGAGCAAACTAATGATTAATTGTAAAGGAAGGCTTGTGTGTAAAAGTTGAGATTTCCCAGGGCTGATTTGAGCTTTTGCTGAACCTTTGCTTCAGAACTGAAGGTGGGGGGGCCGATTCCGAGGCTTGTAGATGGCCAGAGCAAACTAATAATTAATTCTAAATGAAGTCTTGTGTATAAAAGTTGAGATTTCCCAGGGCTAATTTGAGCTTTTGCTGAAACTTTGCTTCAGAACCGAAGGTGTGGGGGGTGAGATCCTGAGGCTTGTGGATGGCCCGAGCAAACTAATGTTTAACAATTGTAAAGGAAGGCTTGTGTATAAAAGTTGAGATTTCCCAGGGTTGATTTCAGCTTTTGCTGAAACTTTGCTTTGAACCGAAGGTGTGTGTGTGTGTGTGGGGGGGGGGGGGGGGGCATGATCCCAAGGCTTGTGGATGGCCCGAACAAACTAATGATTAATTGTAAAGGAAGGCTTGTGTGTAAAAGTTGAGATTTCCTAGGGCTGATTTGAGCTTTTGCTGAAACTTTGCTTCAGAACTGAAGGTGGGGGGGGGGGCAATCCCGAGGCTTGTAGATGGCCAGAGCAAACTAATGATTGATTGTAAAGGAAGCCTTGTGTATAAAAGTTGAGATTTCCCAAGGCTAATTTGAGCTTTTGCTAAAACTTTGCTTCAGAACCGAAGGTGAGGGGGTGCGATCACGAGGCTTGTGGATGGCCCGAGCAAACTAATGTTTAACAATTGTAAAGGAATGCTTGTGTATAAAAGTTGAGATTTCCCAGGATTGATTTCAGCTTTTGCTGAAACTTTGCTTCGAACCGAAGGTGTGTGTGTGGGGGGCGTGATCCCAAGGCTTGTGGATAGCCAGAGCAAACTAATGATTAATTGTAAAGGAAGGCTTGTGTATAAAAGCTGAGATTTCCCAGGGCTAATTTGAGCTTTTACTGAAACTTTGCTTCAGAACCAAGGGGGGGCACAATCCCAAGTCTTGTGGGTGGCCAGAGTAAGCTAATGATTAATTGTAAAGGAAGGCTTGTGTATAAAAGCTGAGATTTCCCAGGGCTAATTTGAACTTTTGCTGAAACTTTGCTTGAGAACCGAAGGTGGGGTCGGGGGGGGAGTGCGATCCCGAGATTTGTGGATGGCCAGAGCAAACTAATGTTTTACAATTGTAAAGGAAGGCTTGTGTGTAAAAGTTGAGATTTCCCAGGGCTAATTTGAGCTTTTGCTGAAACTTTGCTTCAGAACTGAAGGTGGGGGGGGGGGTGCGATCCCGAGGCTTGTGGATGGCCCGAGCAAACTAATGTTTAACAATTGTAAAGGATGGCTTGTATATAAAAGTTGAGATTTTCCAGGGTTGATTTCAGCTTTTGCTGAAACTTTGTTTTGAACCGAAGGTATGTGTGGGAGGGGCATGATCCCAAGGCTTGTGGATGGCCCAAGCAAACTAATGATTAATTGTAAAGGAAGGCTTGTGTATAAAATCTGAGATTTCCCAGGGTTGAATTGCGCTTTTGCTGAAACTTTGCTTCAGAACCGAAGGTGGGGTGGGGGGGAGGGTGCACGATCCCAAGGCTTGTGGATGGTCTGAGCAAACTAATAATTAATTGTAAAGGAAGGCTTGTGTATAAAAGCTTGAGATTTCCCGGTGCTGATTTGAGCTTTTGCTGAAACTTTGCTTCAGAACTTAAGGTGGGGGGCGCGATCCCGAGGCTTGTGGATGGCCCGAGCAAACTAATGATTAATTGTAAAGGAAGCCTTGCGCATAAAAGTTGAGATTTACGAGAGCTAATTTGAGCTTTTGCTGAAACATTGCCTCAGAACCGAAGGTGGGGGGGGGGCATGATCCTGAGGCTTGTGGCTGGCCCAAGCAAACTAATGATTAATTGTAAAGGAAGGCTTGTGTATAAAAGCTGAGATTTCCCAGGGGTGATTTGAGCTTTTGCTGAAACTTTGCTTCAGAACCAAAGGTGGAGGGTGCATGATCCCGAGGCTTGTGGATGGCTCGAGCAAACTAATGATTAATTATAAAGGAAGGCTTGTGTATAAAAGTTGAAATTTCGCGGGGCTGATTTGAGAGTTTGCTGAAAATATGCTTCAGAACGGAAGATGGGAGGGGGGGGCGTGATCCCGAGGCTTGTGGATGGCCTGAGCAAACTAATAATTAATTGTAAAGGAAGGCTTGTGTATAAAAGCTTGAGATTTCCCAGAGCTGATTTGAGCTTTTGCTCTAACTTTGCTTCAGAACTTAAGGTGGGGGGGTGCGATCCCGAGGCTTGTGGATGGCCCGAGCAAACTAATGATTAATTGTAAAGGAAGGCTTGTGTATAAAAGTTGAGATTACCCAGGGCTGATTTGACCTTTTGCTGAAACTTTGCTTGAAAACTGAAGGTGAGGGGAGGGTGTGATCCCAAGGCTTGTGGATGGCCCAAGCAAACTAATGATTAATTGTAAAGGAAGCCTTGTGTATAAAAGTTGAGATTTCCCAGGGCTAATTTGAGCTTTTGTTAAACTTTGCTTCAGAACCGAAGGTGGGGGGGTGCGATCCCGAGGCTTGTGGATGGCCCGAGCAAACTAATGTTTAACAATTGTAAAGGAAGGCTTGTGTATAAAAGTTGAGATTTCCCAGGGTTGATTTCAGCTTTTGCTGAAAGTTTGCTTCGAACCGAAGGTGTGTGTGTGTGGGGGGGGGGGGGGCATGATCCCAAGGCTTGTGGATAGCCAGAGCAAACTAATGATTAATTGTAAAGGAAGGCTTGTGTATAAAAGCTGAGATTTCCCAGGGCTAATTTGAGCTTTTACTGAAACTTTGCTTCAGAACTGAAGGGGGGCGCAATCCCAAGTCTTGTGGATGGCCAGAATAAACTAATGATTAATTGTAAAGGAAGGCTTGTGTATAAAAGTTGAGATTTCCCAATGCTAATTTGAGCTTTTACTGAAACTTTGCTTCAGAACCAAAGGTGTGTGGGGGGGTGCAATCCCAAGCTTGTGGATGGCCTGAGCAAACTAATGACTAATTATAAAAGAAGGCTTGTGTATAAATTTGAGATTTCCCAAGGCTAATATGAGCTTTTGCTGAAAGTTTGCTTCAGAACCGAAGGTGAGGTAATGCAGGACTAATGATTGGTTGTAATGGAAGGCCTGTTTATAAAAGTTGAGATTTCCCAGGTTATCCCTGCCTATGAGGAAGTCTAAAGAAAATCTAACTAGAGACTAGCTGTCTTATGAGGTGAGGTCTGTGTAAGTACTATTTTTGTGTAGGTGTTTTCTTAGTACTCTGTGTGAAGAGAATACAGCATCAGAGTTAAAGAAACACTGCATGTGTCTTCATCTGTGTAAAGAGTCAGGCAGTTTCTTTAACTTTGATACTGTATTAGAGTTGTAGAAAAAACTAATTGTGCCTCTAATTGTGTAAAGCCTGCAGAGTATGGACCTTGACATATACCCCAAAACATTCCTACCACCTATTCTACAGCTATTATCTTTAAAGGGCAGGTCTTAACCATTCTCTCCAAGGCCAAAAACACAGCCTCTATGGGACCTGATAACATCTCAGGCTGCATTCTCAATCGTTTAAAACAGGAGTTAGCAACACTATTGGCTACTCTTTTCAACCATAGCCATTGGTTTTTTCCCTGCTGAATGAAAAACATCCACTTGCACAAGGAGGGGTGCATCCATCAGCCCTGGGAACTACGACCCATTAGCCTAACCAGCCTTATCTGCAAGGCCATGGAGAGAATCATCATGGACCTTATCAACAAGAATATAGGAGACCTTCAAGCGCTTGATCTGACCCAGTTTGGTTTTGTTAAAGGGAGATCGTGCCTATTGAACCTGGTGGACGTCTTCAAGACTGTCACCAAAGTCCTGGATGAAGGCAAATCTGTGCATACAGTCTGCTTAGACTTGGCCAAGGCCTTTGACACAATCCCCCACTCAGTTATCATTGAAAAACTCACCGAGCTGGGGGTCAACCTATATACTGTCAGGTGGGTTGCAAACTATCTCACGGACAGAATACATACAGTCAAAATAGGGGACTTCACCTCCACCAGCAGACCCATTACCAGTGGTGTTCCACAAGGATTGGTGCTCTGGCCCCTATTGTTTGGAATCTGCTTCTCAGAAGTGCAGGCAAAAACAAGAGGTCTGTGGCTGACAAAGTCTGCTGATGACTGCAATCTGGGAGCAGTCATTGAGTCCCCAAATGCTGTCAGCTTTCTACAAGAAGGACTTATGCAAACTAATGACTGGTGCTAAAGTCATGGTCTTAAACTCAATGCAAAAAAATGTATTATCATCCCCTTTGGCAAAGGTGATGTCCCTGCAGATTACCATGCTAATAACAACACCCTAAGCTCAAAAATCACTGGTGACAGATTTGGGCACACAGGTTGACGGCAAACTTACTTTTGATCACCATGTCTCCACAGTGGTACAGAAGGCCTACTACATTGCTCACTTCAAAAGCAAGGGCACAGCTTCCAGAAAAAAAGAGGTTATAAACCCCCTGTACTCTTCCCTCATCAGGTCAATAATAGAGTACAATGCTACCTTTGGTATGTACCTAAACAGGTACCTGCAGCAACTGGAGAGACTTCCAAGGTTCCTCACAAAGAAACTTCAGGGTCTTTAGCACATGTCTTACATGGACAGACTGAAATCAGTGCCACTATACTCTGTATCGTATAGACTACTCAGAGGTGACCTGTGCCTTACATACAGAGCAACCCCTGATATTGCCATAATGGAAATGCTGCACATTTGTATGTCAAATGGTACACTATTCAGTCGCTCTAGGGACCTTAATCTAGCATGTGACGTCAACAGGACTTGCTGGAGAGACAGATATGTCTCCCAGATGTTACCTCTCATCTGGAAAAAACTTCTAGTAAAGATTAAACAGAGCCACTTGTTAACTTTTTTTAAGCGTAACATGGACGACTGGATAGAGAACCGCAAATTTACCCCAGGGGTTTCACCTGTGTCCCTCTGAGCCCCCCACACCCCATACAACTTAAATATACAAACTCCTCAATTGCACTACAGTGAGGAAAATGGCAAATCCTGGGTTCCGCACTGTATGGCGATCCCAATACACAATTGTCGGCAATTCAAATCTTTGGTGATATGGTCTCAGCCATATAGTCTTCGGAGATTTGAACTTGCCCCCTGCAAAAATGTACAGGCAAGTTGTTCTGTGTTTTTATCACTTTTTTGGCAATTCAAATTTTCGGTGATACGGTCTCAGCCTTATCGTTTTCGGAGATTTGAATTGTCAGCGAAGTGATATATATATATATATATATATATATATATATATATAATGAATTTCATACCAGAAAGCTCACTCTATTGACTAATATAACTGTTACAAGTAAAGTATTTGATATACTGCTATCTTTAGTGGACAAAAATTGCAAAAAATTCAGTCTTTATATGCACTGTGACTTATCAGAAGCTGCCTGCTTTATTTGAGTAATACTACTGGTAGAATCAGGCAGAGTATCAAATTACAATGAGGCTGTGCTTTGTAAGAAGCTTGCTTATTACTTTTGGTATAGTTGGTGAGACCCAATTCTTATGCATGCATGCATAACTGACTGTGAATACTAAATTTTATTAGTACAACGAGGAGACTAGCTAAGGCTTTGGTAAACCCTAATAAGACTTTAGTGATATCTGCTGCAGCCCTTCAGAACTCTAGTACAGAACTTCAAGAAAGGAGTGCGGTAAATGAACAATGTCTTGTCACTTGGCAAGAAATAGTTTACCAACAACTGATCAATTTTCAAAAAAGACCTGCTAAACTGTCCACAGCAGATTTCCAACCTGGTAAGCCAGTCATCAAAATGGTGGGGAGTTAGGAAGACCATTTCAACGGTGACCATGCTTTGACCAGTTGAAGACATGGGGCTTACCTAGCTTTTGAAAGTTATGCAGCTAGGGAATACTAGCCCCAGGAGAGAGAGGCCAGACTTCTTTTGAATTCTTTTGAACCACTTCAATGGAGACTTACTGAAAACTTACATGGATCTACAAAGCTATTCTACATACTGGTAAAATTAAATGCAGCTTGGCTTGCATTTTGTTCAACCTTAGAGAAGTTCACTGGTGAGTGGCTGTTCCATTTCTATTTTCACATAAAATAACAATTTATGTGATAACTAGGACTTAAAAGGAATGCACCATCACAGCCAATGCAGTCTTCCATCTTGCTGTGCTGCTGTCTGTTTGGGGGTGGAAGTTTAAACTCTTGTACATAGTGCAGCTAAAGTTAAAAGACATTTTGTTGGCATACACATTTCCCCTAACAAAGAACAAATACTACGGGGAAAGGGCATTTCATTGTTTAATTTTTTTTATTTTATTTATTTATTTATTTATTTATTTGAGATTTTGTTTGCTGCTGGTAAGGGGGTGGTGATTCTGTTTTCATTATGTACATTGCCCACATTAAATATTATAGACACAAAGACAATTACCATCCACACATTCAATGCCAGTACTCCAGTACTTAATGAATACATTTGTATTCATTAAATATTAACCTTGTACAGGTGACTGATGTACATGTATAGCAGACCAAGCACCAACAATAGCACTAGTGGAACTGAAAGCACCTGTACCACTGACCTTGCATCATCACAGTGCTAAATATGGTGATGTAGACTGAAGCAGACATGCCAGGAGTCCTTCGAAATAATGGGAGTTTATGAAGTAAACATTTTAATTAACCAGTATGTGGTTTGACATGTTTTTTTAAGTTAAAGACGGCATCAGCAAGTGTAAAAGAGCAGCAACCAAGCAACAGCTTGGCCAGGTAAACTTTTGATTGCATATGATCTTTAATTTTCATAACTTATATTATATGGGCACAGAAGTATGATGACACGTGGCTGATTTAAAACACATTTGGAAACTATGGTTAGAAAGCAGAAACACACAGAAGTGAAGTAAAATTCTGGAAATTTTTGATGCAGATAAATTTAAAGCAGACAATCCCTGTAACTGAATAATAGTCTGGAATTGCCTTACAATTTCTGAACAGCTACTATTTGCAATGCAGCATGTGTTACTACATGAACTTACAGATTTTAAATCAAACTTTCACGTGCAAAAAGTTGTTTACAAGCATTAACATAAGTAAGCTTCTTTACCTCTAAACAAAAAGAAGCTGTCACAATTCAAAGTACAATCTTTTATATGCTCTACAAAAGGACATATAACCAAAAACCACCCATTTAATGACAGCAGTACTATGCCTGTAAAACTGACTACTATTCATTCACCAGGAAAATGGTGTGGTCTGTTGACCTTTTTCAGCCATGACCAGAGCTTCTCCCGTTCGATTCTCAGCTGGGCTTGGGAGTGCCTTCTGTGTGGAGTCTACATGTTCTCCCCGCGGTTGGGTAGCATTCGAAAGACATGCGTGCGTAAAAGGGTGTGCCTTCGTTGAAGGTTGAGCGTCGAGCTGGCACCTTGGCGTTTCATAAAAATCTACTGCCAATCATTAGCGGACCGGAGTTCGGCTGTGGTGACCCCTTACTGGGAAAAGCCGAAAGACAAGCAACAACAACCAAAGCTCAAAGAGCAGAAAATGCATCTTGGTATTACTAATCAAAAATGATATATATATATATATACAATGTGAGTACTAAGCAAAATTCAGAAAATAAAGATTCATTGCAGACTGTGTAAGATTAAATGCGCCAGTCAGAGTGCATTGAGAGAAAAAAGTACACACACACACACACACACACACACACACACACACGCACAAAATGCAAGCTAAGAAATGCATAAAATATACTGCAATAACACATATAATGCATAAACTCCTATATACATGTGAAATATGCATATAAGACACTAGTCTTTTTTTTCACAGTAGTCAGCAGTCTTATTTAAGAAAAGGCACCTAAAAGCATACCCATGGAATGTGCCAGTGCTGAACAGTTGATTCCTAGAAGCATAAAACCAGCGTTCTGTCATTATTGTATCACCAAAGTTATGAGTGTACTACTATGTGATAAGGAAAATAATTACTAGGAATGTTGAATTCGGAAAGTATGAGTGCACTGGTTAAAGCACAACATATCCTCAAACACAGAAAAAACACTAAGTAGAAAACTGATTTGATGTGTCCACGGAGACAAGAGGGACGATCATATAACATAAGGAGACATGCAGACTCTTAGGTAAACTGTTATATTCTGTAGTTCTGGTATCCAATTTGTCTCGTGATGCAATCAATCAGAATTTTCCTGATTTTAAAGATCTATGGAAGTTATACAGTGAAAACATTCAACCAGCTATACTACCAGATGAATGAAGCCCCATTACAGAAAAAATGTAAGAATAGAAGACATAAGTTTTATATCTGGGTGGAAGGGTTTAATAAATCTAACACTGAGTTTTGGCAAAAGACTTCTAATGAAATACTGAAGGATGTCACTGTAGAAACTGAGAGGAAGTGCAAGATTTACCAAAAAGACTCTCAAAAGTTAAAAGTGAAAAAGAAGTTAATGTAGAGTTAGAAAGAGAAGAGCCTCTGGCAAAGATTACATTAAGGCAAATGGCAATAGAAATTGGGAAAGATGGGTAACAAACTGAAGAAAAACAGAAACCTGAGCCAAATTTTAGGCTTTTCTTTGCTATTTCAAATAGCTGGCAAGCAGCAGAAGCAAGACTCTAAAGAAAAGGCAAATAAAACCACCCTTGATAAAGGGAAACAGACTTTATATGCGGTGGAAGAACAATTTTTAATGAATCCCCCTTTAAAGGGGATGAACTAGCTGAAAGAGAGAATCCTGTACCTGCATTTTAAAGGTTCATAGATTAGTACTAAGCTAACTGCCCTTGTGAGCCATTTTAAGACTAGCCAATTATCCCTTGTGAGACTCAAGCCCTGCACCTTGTGTTTGTCAGGAAAACACCTTAACCATCAGGCCACCCTCCCAACCTTTAGAAGTCAACAGTTTCCACTTCTCATCAAAATACTGATGGAAATACTGTTATGTCTCACCTCCGGATATGCCATTCTAAGTTTCAAGCAAGCTGAGTGGGAAGATAATATGTTAAGTACAGCTAGAGAGCATACAATGAGTAGAATTGAAGCCAAAATAACCAAACAGGCCCATACACCCTACTTTCCTATAAGCAGTGACCTGCTATAAAGACAATAGAGAGAAAAGATATTGAGCTAATTATTAATTACAAAACCTAACAGAACACTTGTAAGGAAATCAATACACAGCCATATTCTGGTGGTCATTTAGGAAAGAACAAAACAAAACCTAGAGCTTTGGATAGACTTTTAGCTTAGTATTTTGAAGGACATACAGATGTTTTGAGTAGCATGCCCAAAGTATCAAAAGACAGTACCAAACCCAGGACATTAGTGTCATCTTATATGATTTCTTCCTGTAAAGGTCCCATTGAACTCAGAGCAATGTACATTGATGATCAACTTGTAGAACTTAATAATGGCTATCTGTATAGCTTGGTCATTACTGATAAAATAACAAAGTTTTCTAAGGCCCTACAAATGCTAACTGTCAATGCAAAGTCCATAGTGAAATGATTACTAATGTGCTTTGCTAGGGTAGGAATTGCCCAAAACTTCTTACTGATCAAGGTACACCATTTGTGTCCAGAGAGCTGCACAGATATTAGTATTTTACATTGAAGCAGCTAAGTCCATCTCTATCCTGCCTTCAAACAGATAGGCTAGATAAATGCTTTAATAAAACTTTAAAGTCTGTGTTATGAAAGCTTCGATGCCCCTGCACTGGCCCAGTAGTCAAGGAGCCTCAATCCTCACCACTGGCAACAGTGAGGGATGTACAGAATGGGAGGATGACAAGTACACACACAGCAAAGTACAATTTACCTCAAGAGCACACAGAGATCACAGTCAGTCTAGGGGTGGTTTCTCCCTCTTTCTCCAGATCCCCAGTAAGACTCCCCACTGGCACAGCTATAGGGTTAAGATCTCAGCCATGTGGCCAAGCTAAGACCTCCAGTACCCTCTCTGTCCAACCAGTGCTTTGTGTCCCTGCCCAAGTAGCTGACACACACACACACACACTCTTTGAGATTTGATTTATATACAAACACACACACACGCCTGGAAAAAGCTGGCACAGGTTTACTAGCTATGCCCCTTTCTGCCCAGACTATAAGGTAGTTATCACTGCCACCAACCAATCTTACTTATCAGCTACTCTAAGGCCCTTACAAAGGGTGTCTGATCCTACTGTGTAATGTTACTATTAATCCAAGTGGTAGTCTTGACCATGAGCAAGGCTATTTAGGAGTGGCATGTACAGTGTCAGCAAATATATATGCAAGTCCTCTAGGAGCTTAAATATGTCTCACAAGTATCAGCCACAAAGATAGGTTTAAATATATTTAATAATAAATAATAAAAGAACAAGACAATACTCAGAAAACAAACACAGTTACTTCAGAGTTCAGAATCACATGAAATATTTTAAATCATCATTGCAGGACAGTTTCCAATAAATACAGAAAACATCTAAACTAATCTTTACTATATTCCCATCTACAACTAAAATATACTGTTCCATAAATCACTTACAGAGCAAGGCAAATGCATATGAGTGGATGTTCTTGCTAGGTCCAAGACAAAACACAAAATGCAAAGTCTGAGAGAGTTCTTAAATTAATATCAAACATGACTGCTGGGTTATCTTGGATGGCATCACTCTTTGTCATCTGCCTTCAGTTCCCAGGCTAACAGAAACTAACATCTCTGTGTTAAAATACATATCTCTCAGATGTTTGCTCAGAACTGAAAGTTGTAAAACAATTAAACACTTTTACATTTTAGACCTAGTAATTACTGCTTTCCAAGACAATGGAAAAATCTCTAGCTTCAGACATTGTGTCTGCTTCACTGAAACTGAGAGATAACGCAATCGTGAAACAATTTCAACTTATTTTTCTTGAAGTTTTGCAAGTTATCTCTGTTTGTTCCAGCTTCTACTATTAAAACATACATTTGCACAGGTATATAGTTCATATACATTTTTGTTCTTTTCCAGTAGGGTACACTGTGGACACATTCTTGAAGATCAATACTGTACAAATCCTGTTCAACAAACACTTCTGCACCTGCCAGTAAGCCTTTAATATGCACATAACATATAGTTTCCTTACAGTTGTAAGACAAGCATATGAATCATATTAATATTCACAGATGACATATAATTATTTATAAAATTCCAGATAGCCGAGCTGACAGTGTCACAATCCCCCCCCCCCATTTTTCAAGTGACCCTTGAGAAATGTTGCTTGAGAGGGTTGAGCCTATTTGGGAATACTTTATCCCATTCCTTGTCTTGTGACCCCATCTGCGTTGGCATGGGTAACACCATTGTGGTGCTGCACTGTCATATCATAGCCTTGCAACCCTAGGCTCCACCTTAGTAACTTGCCATTTTGCTGGATGGCTCAATGTAGCCATGTTAAGGGATTGTGGTTTGTAACTACAATTCATTTCCTTCCATAAAGATAAGGCTGAAGTTTCTGCAGTGCCCACACTATGGCTAGGCATTCCTTTTCTACAGTTGCATAACTTTCCTCCCGGGGTTGGAGCCTACATCTGCGATATAGCACTAGGTGCTCTTATCCCTCTGAGGAAACCTGGCTAAGTACAGTCCCCACCCCAAGGTTGGAAGCATCCACCTGCACAACAAATTCTTTGCTGTAATCTGGACTGGCTAAAACTGGGGGGGGGGGAGTTCTCTCAAAGCTCCTTTAAACTTCTGGAATGCCTGCTCACATGTTGGGGTCCACCCTACCTTATCTGGTCTGTTTTTTCTTATCAGGTCTGTGAGGGGAGCAGCTATGGTACTATAATTGGGGCTAAACTTTCTGTCCCTAAGAATGCCCTCACCTGTTTTTGGTAATAGGGGCAGACCATGGCTGAATGGCTTCCACTTTGGCAGGTTCTGGCCTGATCTTACCACTCCCCACTCTATATGCCAGGTAGGAGATCTCTGCCATACCCACCTGACATTTGCTGGGCTTACTGGTCAACCCTGTCCTCTGTAGTCTGCCCATCACCTCCCTGACATGCTGAAGGTGCTGTTGCCAAAAATGGCTATAGATGGCAATATCACCTAGGTAAGCAAGGGCAAAATCCCCTGTTCCTGCTAGGATAGGATCTACCAGCCTCTGGAAAGTTGCTGGGGCATTTTTCATCCCAAAGAACATTTTCTTGAACTCATACAAGCCAAAAGAAGTCACAAAGGCTGACCTCTCTCTAACACTAGGAGTCAAGGGCACCTGCCAGTAAGCCTTGGTAAGATCAATGGTGGTAAGATATTTAGCCTCACCTGGCTGCTCTGCGGCTTCATCTGTCCTAAGCATGGGGTAAGCATCTGACTCTGTGTGACTATTTAATTTCCTGTAGTCCACACAGAACCTGGTGCTGCCATCCTTCTTTGGTACCAGCATCACTGGGGAGGCCCAGGGACTGCTGGACTCCTGAATTATCCCTAGTTCCAACATTTCCTGTATCTCCTCTCTCAGAGTCTGTTTGACTCTCTTAGGCACCCTGTAAGGGGCCTGCTTAATAGGGCTTTGGGGTCCTGTATACACATCGTGCTGCACCAGGTGGGTGCTCCCTGGTTTCCAAGTGAACATGCCCCTAAACACCTGTAACACTACTCTGATTTCTTGAACCTGGGTAGGGGATAATTGTTGAGACACTGCTACCCCTTCCACTGAGGTGTCAGTCCAAGCCTCACTGAGGAGATCAGTTACCAGATCTCCCCCTCAGACTCCTACCACCATCCACTGCAAATACTCAGCACAAGGGCCTCCCTATCCTGGTAAGGTTTCATCATGTTAACATGGTACAATCTGTGCCCCCGCCTCCCAGTGACGGCTGGTGACTTCAAATCAAAAGGGGGCTGCAGGAGACAGCTGAATGGGTGGGGTCAATGGGAAGGGGTGTGGTCAACTAGAAAGGGGAGGAGCTATGCTCAAAACCACAAAAACTAACTAAATACACTGCCCTGGGTGCCAAACCGTCATTATGAGAGTCCAATCAAGACAAAATGAAGTGTAGAAGAATACAAATATTTCCATGCATTGGCTGCATGACAGCTTACTTCATATTTAGATGGAAACAAAAAGGTTGTGAGGCATGAAAAAAAAATACTTTTTAAATACATTAATGGAATGCCAGTCAAAATCAAGTAGCACTCAACTCAAAACCACTTCTTGCACTGCAGTTCTAATTATAATTTATATTCAGCTTTAAAGTACCAAGTAACATGCTGAAAGTAGAAATGTCTGATGCCCCCACTTGTAAAAATGTTTCTTATCCAAAAAAAGACCTGCTGCCTGACAACTATCTACTTGTTTCATGGGGAAAACATGATCAAAGTAAAAAATGAAAAGCAAACAAGAAATAAGCTCAAGATACATTGCTTAAAAGGATTACTGTACAGGTTATGGACCACACGATTGGCATTCTGTTTAGTTTACAGGTAAAGCCTGCAGAGATGTCTGGAAGTCTCCAAGTGTAATGAGCTTCTTAAAATAATGTAATCTGTCCTTTATTACAAATACTGTCATATGCATTTCAATACCCAAGGCTTATACATTATCTAGTTAAGTATTCTCTACATGGCAACAACAGAAAGGCTTTCAATGTTGGCAATTCTTTAACAGTATGCTTATTAAAGCTTACTTGCGTCTTACGATCTCAGCCAAGCTTACCTGATGGTCATTAAAGTATTGCTACTTAAACACAGAGCAACAGGCACTTTGAGTAATAAGCATAAATCAACAGTACAAAAAATATGACAGAAACCAGACCATTCTGCAAAAATCAAGGACAGATGAAAAGCCACTCTAGTACTTGTATCTACCTTGGATGGGGGGGATACTCTGCACATTTACACTGCATAACTACTCCTTGCCTTGCTTCGACACATCCAGAGTCACTACATGGGGGAGTGGGGTGCAAGAAGTATGTCACAATTTGAAATGTCTCTGGCTGACTGTGATGGCCCTGACACATTTGTCATACCTCTCAACCTCAGAGCAAGAAATCTGGACAAAGCGATACAAAGAAGTGGGACAAAGGCCCAAAAATAAGGACAATTTTTAAATATTGCTCTTATAAACTTAGAAAGATAATAGAATAGGACTTGCATTAGTATGAATTTTCTGAATGGTTTGAAATCTGAAACTGAAATGTCTGTCATTATTTTCTAACTTCAGTCTTTAATGATTTGTCACTAATTTGCCAAAAAAACACAGTTTTGCCAAAAAAAACACAATTTTATGAAAAATGGACCAAAAATGTGATGTAAAAATATAAAATAGCCACACAATACAGCTGGGAACCTGTCAAAGAAGGGACACTTTAATATTAGTACTGCTAACTTAAGCAGCTGACAAAATAAAAGAATCTACATGCATTTCTGAAATAAAAGTAATCTATAACTCTGATTATTACAGTTATTTCTTAATTGTAAACCCTCCATGTTTTCTTCCAAAATTGCTATTTTGCGGAGGGATTATTAGGGAGAAGAGCAACATTTTGAGCCAAAATCAGGGACAGTTGAGAGGTTTGGCTATGCCTAATTCTATAAAGCAATTTATTTGCATGTACCTCTCAACCTGTTAATGCAATAAATCTGGACAAGGCCAAATATATTGGGGGAACATATAAACAGTACTAAAAATTGTTCTTGTATAAACTGAGACAGTTGATAGAACAACAGGTCTTACTTTAGCATGCATTTTTCTGAAGGTTATGAAGTCTGAAACTCAGTGTGTCATTATTTAGCGACTTAATTCCTAAATGATTTGCCAGAAAACCACACATTTTATGAAGAACAAACCAAAAATAAGAAGCAAAAATCTATTCATTCTTTGAAAATCTGGACAGTTGGGAGGTATAGTTCAGCTGAGGCTGTCTTTAAGTTTGCCGCCCTCCCCCCCCCTCACAAAATCATGGTCGAATGGAGCCTCCCCCTGCAGCCATTCCAATGATCCATTACTTGGCTGTTTCACTCCATTTATCATAAACACTAATGTGCATACTGATTTACTTCTATGATGATTTGGACTTCATTTGAAAGTTTTATTTTGCATTTTACAGCACAAACACTAAGACATCTGCTAAACAAACTTAGCATTAAAACTTCTCTGCCCTTGAAACTCACATTCATTGAAACAGCATTGAAACCCACATTCAAAGAAAATACATTTTCCCAGTGGCAGAACTGCCCAATTCAGAACATCTTTCCAGTAAACAATGAAACAAAATGCATGCACCCATAATGACAAAACTGCCCAGTTCAGGACATTTCCATCATAAAAGTCTACACAAACTTCTACAGTCCACCATTATCAGTAAATATGCATAATTCTGCAGTCCACCATTATCAGTAAATATGCACAATTCTACAGTCCACCATTATCAGTAAATATGCACAATCTCTGAAGTAAAAAAGTCATCTAAATAATTCCATATTAAATAAATCTGTAACTAATGAAGTGGTTGCTGCTAGCAAACACCTTTATATTTCATGGTTTCATCGAAAAATAGTGTCTGATGCCCCTGTGGAATAAGTTGCCTATATTACATTAAAAATGATAAGCTAGTAATATTGCAATAGGAAATGAATAGCAAACCGATAACAGGCTCATAGTTAGTAGCTTAACTTTTTCAGTACAGCAGTATTTCCCTTGTGGGAGTAGAACAAACAACCTTCTGCATCAAAAGCAAGTACACAACCTGTTGTGCTATTAACAATGCAAGCTGACTTAGCATAAGTAGCACTAAACTTCTCTTCCCCTGCAACTCTCAGCTCCTTGTAAAATCTACACAATACTCAACTGCATCTCAACTTCGCAACACAAAAAATCTGGAAAAGGCCAAATTTATTGGGGGGGGTCAAAAGCCCATAAACCAGGGACACATTAAACATTGCTTGTATAATCTTGGAAAGTTGCTAGAATAAAAATGCTGTGTTACCACCATAAATTTTACTGCCAAGGTCCCTGTGCAAAAGAGTCAGAGCAACATACCACTATGCCAAATCAGCTGCTTTGTGAAAGAAAAATGCTGTGTTACCACCATACATTTTACTACCAATGTCCCTGTGCATAACAGTCAGAGCAACATACCACTATGCCAAATCACCTGCTTTGTGAATGAAAAATGCTGTGTTACCACCATACATTTTACTGCCAAGGTCCCTATGCAAAACAGTCAGAGCAACATACCACTACGCCAAATCAGCTGCTTTGTGAAAGAGCGGAAGACTGAAACTTAAATGGCTATCATTTAATGAATTCAGTTCTCAGCCATCTTTCTTATCATGTATTTTTCCACTACAAATTTCAGGGAGACCTTTACCTAAAAGTGGGGAAAAACTTTTCATTTCTCCCATTAATAATTTCATTCTGAAGGTCATCCAACATTTGTTCTGTGTTGCATTTCTTGTGAAGCATGAAGTGGCATCCAGAAAAGACAGAAAGTTGATTACACTAAATATTTCTGTTTCCAAATGCTCAGACGTCAACTTACTTCAGAAACAGAAATATGAATGTTTCCAAAGTTTGAATAGATTGCCTTGTTGCTGCAGTTACAGCCTCACATACCAGGATAAATTTTAGATGTCTTGCTATGCTGCAAAGGATGTAATTGGTGAATAAATAAAAAAAGAAAAACAATTACAGCTAACTATAAAATATTTTGCAACAAAGAATTGTACTGTGCATTGCTTCTAGGTGATGCCAGGCTTGTCAGGGCTACTGTGTGTTTATATGGATCAAATTTAAAATACATTACCATGGCCTTTATTTTTTTTCTCCCAATCAGACATCTAAGGTATATGCAGTCAAGAAAATGGGTATAATTACTGGGTATGGAGGCCATCTATGTAGATGAAAGTGACTTATCCTGTTGTCATTTGATGAAGTTAAAAGGTCATTAATCTTGCTTTGCATTATTAACTTGGATTTCTTTGAGGCAAGTAGTAATATATATATATATATATATATATATATATATATATATATATATATATATATATGCTTACATGGAACAAAATTAAAGTACATTACTTTGGACATTATTTTCATCAGAATCAGACATCTGAGGTATATACATTCAGAAAAAAAGAGCTATAATTACTGAGTATGGAGGTTGTTTATGGATAAAAGTTACTGATCATGTTGTTGTTTGATCAAGTTAAACAGTTATTCTGGCTTTGCAGTACTAGTGTGCATTTGTGTTTCAAGTTGAAATACTTTGCTGTGTTTTTAGCACAGACATCTAAGGTGAACACAGAGAATGTAGTCACTGTAATTGATAGGGATGGAAGCTGATTGTGGATAAATGTGACTCACCACAGCTGTCATTTGATCACAGTTAATCATTGATATGGCTTGGCAGGAGTCATGCCACTCAATGAACTGTATTTACTAAAGTCAGTTTAAAGCAATCATCTATGGCTTATGCACATGCATGTGTGTATATGGAAAGGGTGTTGCAGGGTAGCTTAGAGCAAAAGTGGTCCATAATGTTTTTTACTTTCCAACACAGTCAAACATTAGTACTGTGCATAAAAAATGGCTATCATCTGTGGTCTGGACAGGATGAATGTAAAAGCAACTGGTCATTGACAGAGCTGCACAGTGAGTATTGTTGCCACCTCATAGCTCATAGCTTATAGATTCATAGAGTTTAAATGCCAGTGGTGGTGGTAGCAGTAGTCTGCCTCAGGTGCAGGCAATAAGGGGTGCATTGTCTGTAGAGAATTTTAAAACAAAGGCATAGCTTGAGTGGGGTGAACAGGGTGGCTGCTCCAGGCACAAGGCGTTAGCGGTGTGATGGGCAAGTAGTGATAGTGCGTTAATGCAGTAGCAGCATTCATGGCTAAATCACTTTATGTGCGGTATTCTAACCATAGCAAGCTACTTGTTAACATTAGCAACAAAGTGGTTTGCTCTAGTTTCAGTGCAGAAGAGGGTTTTTTTTGCCCTCATTTTTAAGACAACCTTTTTTTTGGTCCTCAAGATTTGAGGGTGAGCCATATTGGAGAACTGCACAGAGCACAAGATAATCTAGGTATCCTTCTATATAAGACAGTGTAATGAGCCATAATCACTTTAACAGCATCTTCTGATTACCGGAGGACAAAAAAGTCAGGTCCAAGATGAATTTATGGCTACCTATCCAATCATCAAGATTTGCCTTAAAAAAGCAAGAATATTTATGTAATTATTTACTTCCATCTGTTTACTAGGTAGGTGAGCTGGTCTATTGACCCTTTTCAGTAATAACCCATATGCTGATAACTGTACAAAACATATAATCAATCATTCTCATTGTATAACATGTTACAGTCATATCTTAAAATGTACAAGCATACAGAGATGAACTTTGCAAAGCAGTCCAATCTAAAGATGTCCACATGGTAGCCCATACAGCATTTATATATGTAAAATAGCATTTATACATAAAAATAATATCAAATATATTTAGGTTTTGCAAGCAAGAGGTAAACAAATATCTGATTAGTATTTTTGGTATTTAGCCAGAATCATGAAAGCAGTTATATTTAACATTGTGCAAAACATCATATAGTGATGTTTTGAATCATTCTAGTACTGTATTGTTTCATTTCACTGGAGAAGTGATTCTATATAGGATGTCATAACCTTAAAAAGGCTTTCTCTCTTGTTGCAGTTTTGAATTTTGGTCAGGCTAGAATAGGAAAGTCATGACTGTTTCTTAAGGAATAATTTTGCTCTGTGATAGAATTCTTTTTAGTGGATGACAGTAGCCTAGTTGAAGAATTTTAAATATTAAAGAGCTGAGCAGCAGAGTAGTTATGTCTGTAATAGCTAACCACATGGACTGTTTTAAGAGTGTACAATCTCATAAAGGCCAGGGGGATAGATCTACAAATTCTGTTTTTTTCTTTACTGTTTGCAGCTTGTGTATATTTTCTGGTGAGTTTAAACACAGAAGTGATAGACAATATTTCTGTGTTGCTAGTAAGATGTTAGCTATGGCTGTCCTTGCATTGCGAGACAGAAGATGGGGAGATTCTATAGAAAAGTTTTAGTTTAAAGTGACTTTAGTAGTAATGCTGTCAGTGTGAAGGGAGAAGTTCAGCTGTGATACCTGGGTATATTTGTTGTTTTGTTTTAGGAATAAGGTTATGATCATGGTCCTTGATTATTGTCTGGTAGCTGACACAGGGGGTTAAGACTTTGAGCTGTAGCTCTACATCCATAAATCTTCTGGCTAGTATAAAAAAAAGAATAACTAACAGCTATCTTTTTAAAATAAGACATAAAATCTAGGCCATCAGAGCATCTGTTACACTGATGGGGCCAGACCCAAAAGTTTTAAAAGGTGATTTTGATCTGGACTTAGTAGGAGGGCTCCATCTTTTACTTCCTTCTTGAGCCCCACCTGGGCTAAAACTGGCCTTGAGCACCAATATCATATTCCTAAAATAATGCTCATCAAATTCAGATGAATTTTACATTCAGGCTAATTGTAGTATCTATTTTATCTTCTGCTTTTAAACTACTTCTGTTTTACTGTCTCATTTACATATTGCTGAAAAACACAAGCACTGCTGAATGCATCAAACTAGACAATACAAGCTAACACAAAGAATGTAAATTATACTTTTACAGATTAGTAACACCAAACAAAACTGTGCTGATTTGTAAAATACTTTAGGAACCATCAATAAGACATGCTTTGCAGGCCTTCAAAAACAAAGGGTCACACATGTTGGAAATCACAGTATGCTGTTCATTCTACCAAACTGCTTTTTTGTAACATGATTCAAACAGAAATTGACAATTTTCCTTCTATGTCAGTGTTAACATATGGTGCA
This sequence comes from Protopterus annectens, assembly GCF_019279795.1. Taxonomy (NCBI): domain Eukaryota; kingdom Metazoa; phylum Chordata; order Ceratodontiformes; family Protopteridae; genus Protopterus; species Protopterus annectens. The sequence goes on from NC_056729.1 coordinate 1,579,405,751, forward strand.
GGCAATGTTAATGTAATAGATCTGCTAGGCAAATTATTTAACAGTCACAAATAAAATGTTTTGTCTGCTAAGCCTGTAACAGCTCAAGTCATATTATCAACGATGTCCATTAAGGGAAAAAAAAAATCTTTCCTGAAGCCTTCTAAATAAAAGTGAGACCTCTCGAATAATACAGGCTAGTGTTTATATAAATACAAACTAAAAAGGATTCAGCAGCCCTAGTACACAAACACACAAACATGCACATGTGCGCGTACACACACATGCGCGCGTATACACACACACACACACACACACACACACACACCCTTTGTCCCTTTTACCTTCATAGCTGTCCACGATCCAAGTAGATCCCATCCCTTCGTTCATAGACCATTACATCCCATAGGCTATAACTGGCGCGTTTAGTAGATCCCATCCCTTACATCCCATAGCTTGCGTGTTCGAGCACATACCCGCGAGAGCCGGAGCACATCCATCACGTGCGCGAGATCCCCGACGAGACTCCAGCCTGCCGACGTTGCAGTCCGGGTCCGATCTGTTCCCAGCGACAGTCTATGCAGTTTAAAACTGCATAGACTTCTGGGAGCTCCATTCTTCATGTTTCCCAGTCCGGACTGCTGCTGAGACAGTCTGCGCATGCTCCAGACTGTCTCAGCAGCAGTCTGGACTAGTGCGCATGCGCGAAAGTCCGCGATTTTTTAATTTTTTTTTATCTTTTCTTTTTCTTTTTATTTCTTTACTTTTTCTTTTTATTTCTTTATTTTACAGTTGAGTGGGGTGCAGTCCGGCAGTCCAATGGCACGGGCTGCCCCTGCCGCCTCCTGCCTAGCAGTTCTTCCATGTAGTTAATATCAATGACCTTCCTTACTATCTTGTAGGGTTCCTCCAGGCTGCCTGCAGCTTGTTGTGTCTGAAAGGAATGAGAACCATTACCTGATGCCTTACAGCATACTCTCTAGCTCAAGCATTCCTGTCATACCAGACCTTTTTCTGCTGTTGGGCTTCTGCCAGATTTTGCTGGGACAAGCCCATGAGTTCCCTGAGCCTTGCCTTGAGGTTTAGGACATATGCCAGAACAGACTTCTCGTGGGATTCACACTCCCACTCATTTCGAATAAAATCTAGAGGACCCATCATCCTATGCCCATACAACAACTCAAAGGGTGAAAAACCTGTGAATTTCTGGGGCATCTCTCTGTAAGCAAACAGCAGATGGGGCAAATATTTGTCCCACTCCCTCTTAAACTGGTCTGCAAATACCCGTAGCATCATCTTGAATGTAGAGTTTAACCTCTCAACAACACCATTTGTCTGGGGATGGTAGGTGGTGGTCTTTAGGTGCTTCATCCCACAGTACTTCCACAGACAAGCCAGCAGGTCTGACATTTAATTGGCACCTCTGTCAGTCAGTATTTCTTTTGGAAAACCTACTCTACTGAAAATTTCTAATAAAGCATTTGCCACCTTTTCTGCCACAATGGAGGACAGATTCACAGCCTCAGGGTATCTGGAAGCATAATCTCCTACCACTAGGATATACTTTTTCCCTGTGGAATTTGGGGTGCTCAGAGGCCCCACAATATCCATAGCTACCCTCTGAAATGGCTCCTCAATCACAGGTGAAAGCATCAAAGGAGCTTTCACCTTGTCTCCTGCTTTGCCTACCTTTTGGCACTGCTCACAGGTCCTGCAGGACCCTGTTATATCTCTGGAAATCCTAGGCCAGTAGAAGTTCTGCATAATATGTCTCTTTGTATGTTTTATTCCCATATGACCTGCAAATGGAATATCATGGGCTATGGCTAGAAGTGCCAGATGGTAGTCTCTGGGCACTATCAACTGCTGTATTCTCTCACCCTCTAGCCCTCCCTCAGGGGTAAACTCTATCTATACAGTAACCATTTGTCCCTGTATACAGATTCCCCGTACCCTTGAGAATCAGGTGCCTCACTAGCTACCTCCCCCAGACCTTGTAATGTAGGGTTTGAGAGCCAAGCCTGCCTCAACTCTCTCTTTGTAACCCTTCCCAGCTCCCCTTCCACAAGAAGTCTGGTATTCTTTGACAGCGGTGCCTCACTGTTAGCCTGGGTACTACTACTCACCTCTGCCCTTGCAGTCAGCCTGTCCGAGGGAGCATCAGTAGCCACAAGCAGCTGTGGCTCACCTTCAGTCTCACTGCTACAGGGTAGCTCCCTCCCTGAAGTAACTACCTTCCCAGTCTTGCTGCAAGTGTGCAGTCTGTCTCGGTCTCCCCTAGACTACCAGACCCACATGCTTGTCTTCAAACCTGACTGCATGTAACTGCATGCAGACAGGGTACTGCATTATCAAAATCATTCCCTATCAGGACATCTGCAGAGTTATCCTCAAATACACCTACTTACTGGCTTCTGTTTCCACCCTCCCAGTAAAGGTGAACCCTAGCCAAAGGTATTTAGAATGGGGTCCTCCCTAAAGCTGTGACTGGAGCAGACTGCCAAAACAAGTAGTGCTCTTCTGTAACCATTGCAGGCTTCACTAGTCAAAGGCTGTCTCTCTCTTAACCACGGCCTCTTTCCCACTCACTAAGATAGGATATAACCTCTTGTGGTAGTTTGTTACCCTTGTTGTCTTGAGACAGCCTACTGTTGCCATTTTGTCATTCCCACTTACTGGCTCTCCTAACCTTTGTTCCCCACATTGAGTCTGTGGGCATCTATATGAAACCTGGCCCCACTGGTTGCATTTAAAACTTTTAACCCTTGGTCCTGGATGTGTACCTGGACTAGTAGCTTCCCCTGCTACTGGCAGACTCTGTTGGGGCAGTCTGGGCTGCCCACCATGGGTTTCCTTAGACCCATGAGCAGCACTGGGTGTCCCTTTCATGTGCAGTAATGCCCTGCTTGCTAGGTATAGGTCTCCCTTATTCCCTGACTTATCTGCAGTAGTGCATTGTCTATCAGCTAACCAGATTCTCATGTCCTCATGTCCTCAGGCAAAGTGCTAAGGGCTTATTCCCTCACTAAAATGTCTGCCAGCCCTTCAGAAGGGGTGACCTGACATCCACTCACCCACCTATGAAAATAAGTGCTTAGTTCAGCAATTTATTCACACACACTTTCATCTACCTTATGCCTATGCTCACAAAACTTTTTCCTATAATATTCAGATATTAACTTAAAGCATTCTAAAAGACAGTTCTTTACAACATTATAATTTAAACAATCCGTATCAGACAGTTTAGAAATAATGGTTACAGCTTTACCATGGAGTAAGGGGGTCAGTAACTGTACCCTGAGCCCTTGGTTAACATTATACTGTTTACATACTCTTTCAAACCTATGAATGAAAATTATCCCCCTCTGTAAATTGTGGAAGAAATTTACTGACCTTTGTTGCTTCTAGAGTTCAGTTACTCCCTTCCCCATTAGCTCCATGACTATGGCGAAGAATGAGCATCTCCTTTTCATGTTGCCTCTGCCTCTCCTTCTCCTCAGCTTCCAGGCGTCACAGTTTCTCATTTTCCTCAGCCTTCAGACATAACAGTTTCTCATTTTCCTCAGTCTCCAGATGTCTCAGTCTGTCTGTTGCCTCTGTTTCCATATGCTTGGCCTCCAGCTCAAGTCTCTTTAACTCCAGATGGATTTTTAAGTCCTCTGTGGATAGGTTGAGCTGTCCATTTTCTGAGAATTGTACATCTCCAAGGCCAGCCTGATTGTCCTCCTGGTTGTTATCCTATGATGCAGCTGTGACTAAAGCTGAAATAATTTCTGCTTTAGTCTGGTTGACATGCACCAGTCCTTCAGCCTGGCACATCTCAGCCAACTGGCTCCTTGTCAGCTTGCCATACTCCTCTGCTGACATGCTTGCCTGCTCTTCCTGACTAACTAAGCTAAAAAAAAATAAAACAATTGTGATATGAACTCTGAATGTTCACTGTGTGGCTGATTGAGAGTACAACACATTCAGTTACCAGTGTACACATGCTACAGCAATTCAATATCCACACCACTACAAGTCAATTAATATGTGATGTGGCTATCTCACCACTGTCACCCAATTAATATGTGATGTGGATATCCCGCCAATGCCAATCAATTAATATGTGATGTGGATATCCCACCACTGCCAACCAATTTATATGTGATGCCCCTGCACTGGCCCAGTAATTAAGGAGCCTCAATCCTCACCAATGGCAAGAATGAGGGATGTACACAATGGGAGTATGACAAGTACACACAAAATAAAGTACAATTTCCCTTAAGAGCACACAGCGATCACAGTCAGTGTGGGTCTGGTTTCTCCTTCTTTCTCCAGATCCACAGTAAGACTCCTCACTGGCACAGCTATAGGGTTAAGATCTCAGGCTAGTGGCCAAGCTAAGACCTCCAGCACTTTCTCTGTCCAACCTGTGCTACATGTACCTGCCCAAGTAGCTGACACACACACACTTTGAGATTTGATTTATACACACACACACACACACACACACACACACACACACACACACACACACACACATACCTGAAAAAGGCTGGCACAGGTTTACTAGCTATGCCCCTTTCTGCCTAGACTATAAGGTAGTTATCACTGCCACCAACCACTCTAACTTATCAGCCACTCTAAGGCCCTTACAAAGGGTGTCCGATCCTACTGTGTAATGTTACTATTAATCCAAATGGTAGTCTTAACCAAGAGCAAGGCTATTTAGGAGTGGCCTGTACGGTATCTCCAAATATATATGCAAGTACTCTGAGAACTGAAATATGTCTCACAAGTATCAGCTACAAAGATAGGTTTAAATATTTTTAATAATAAATAATAAAAGAACAAGACAATACTCAGAAAATAAACACAGTTACTTCAGAGTTCAGAATCACATGAAATATTTTAAAACATCATTGCAGGACAGTTTCCAATAAATAGAGAAAACATCTAAACTAATCTTTACTATATTCCCATCTACATCTAAAAAATACTGTTCCCTAAATCACTTACTTACAGACTAAGGCAAATGCAGATGAGTGGATGTTCTTGCTAGGTCCAAGACAAAACACAAAATGCAAAGTCTGTCTCTGAGAGAGTTCTTAAATTAATCTCAAACATTACTGCTGGGTCAACTTGGATGACATCACTCTTTGTCACCTGGCTTCAGTTCCCAGGCTACAGAAACTAACATCTCTGTGTTAAAAATACATATCTCTCAGATGTTTGCTCAGAACAGGAAGTCGTAAAACAATTAAACACTTTTGCATTTTAGACCTAGTAATTACTTCTGTCCAAGACAATAGAAAAACCTCTAGCTCTAGACATTGTGTCTGCTTCACTGAAACTGAGAGATACAATTGGAAAAGAATTTCAACTTATTTTCTTGAAGTTTTGCAAGTTAATTCTGTATGTTCCAGCTTCTACTATTAAAACACACATTTGCACAGGTATATAGTTTATACACATTTCTGTTCTTTTCCAGTAGGGTACACTGTGGACACATCCTTGAAGCTCAGTACTGTACAAACCCTGTTCAACATACACTTCTGCACCAGTAGTTTAATATACACATAACATATAGTTGTCTTACATTTGTAAGACAAACATATGAATCATATTAATACTCACAAATGTATATGATTATTTACAAAATTCCAGATAGCTGGGCTGGCAATGTCACAAAAGCATACAGCTTTAGATGGCTACTGAAGAATTATATGCCTGCCTTCTGTTGGTTTATTGCTGTTACTTACATTTACATGCATGCATACCAAGGTATATTTAACTATTTATTGTGACTAACTAGTCTTATTACTGTATTGTATTAAGTACAATAAATACACCGAGACAACTGCTTCATTAATACGCATTTTACTATTACATTTTCTCATATTTATACCAAAAAGTCTGATATTTTTCTCAAAGTCTGATGTATAACAGTTCTTTCTTTGTATAACAGTTTTCCTTTGTTCTTCTAATTTATGATTTGTCCTTGATTCTTTCAAGTTCGGTGGTCCAAGGAAACTCAGTCTTGCATTATCTGAAACGTGGTATTCCAGAACTATCTGAAACTTGATGTTCTAACTTTATCTTGCTTGATGTTACATCTCTTTACTTCATTGATGCCCTTCCAGTTATTTTTACAGACTTTGTTTCTCAATAGCATACTCCTTTACGTAAATGACAATATCTAATTAAGCTATGCCAGCACACTTACTACTTTTTATTTTTAAGCATTTTATACTGTTTCTAAATTAACCCTTTATATTTCATATCATTCTTGCAGCTTTTTATTTAAAGTAATAATCATGCTAGCAACAGTTACTATTATTTTTTCAGGTCCCCCTTATTTTATTTTAATTTTTTTTTTTTTTTGAGAAACGGACTAAACTTTAGTTAAAGAAAAGACTGCATTTGTTTCATTAGCATTATTATTTGCAGCATATACCACTTTGCTCATATTTACAATCATAGGTTCATAGGTTCATACTAGGCTATCTGCCCTAGGGCATTTATAAGCCTAGCCAGAATGTGTTTGGCTTTCGCCACCCATTTTAAATTTATTTTGCTATGCCCTATTTCGAGGTTAGTATACTGTGCCTCTGTCTAACAGTGACACAGAAGGGTTACCCGGGGTAAACCTACGATCTCCCATCCACTCATCAAGATTCCTCTTGAAGAGAGTCAATGAGGGACTCTGCCTAACCTGGACTGGGATTTTATTCCAGAGTGAAGGGAGCCTCTGGGTTATGAATCTGTCCCTCCAGCATGTCCTATTTATTTCAGTGCTGAGGTTCAAGTCTCTCGAGCGCGTAGCTCGATGGGATTTGGATTTTCTGAGGTGCAGCATGTCCATTAATTCCGGGTTGGACATGGCTTTATACGTCAGGCACGGATCGCCTCTGAACAGGCGGTATGCCACTGAGTAGAGCTGGAGTTTCTTTCACCAGGCAGCATATGGCATCTGTTTGAGCCCTTTGATCCTCTTGGTGAGGTACTTTTGGGGTCTTTCCAGTTGCTGCAGGTGTCTGGTAAGGTACATCCCAAAAGGAGCATTGTACTCAATTATGGGCCTGATGAGGGATGAGTAAAGAGGCACGATGACCTCCGCTGATCTAGATGTGAATCCCTTCATGATTAGGTGGGCTATATAAAATGTTTTTCTAACCACTTTGGCCACGTGGTTGTCAAATGAGAGATTGCTATCAACTTGGGTCCCCAGGTCCCTAATTACTTCTTCTGTACTTAATGGATTACCACCTATGTGGTAATTTGTGGGCACTTTGTTTTTGCCAAAGGGGATGACTATACACTTTTTGGCATTTAGCTTGAGTCCATGGCTCTGGCGCCAGTTGTCTGTTTCTATGAGGCCTTTTTGGAGGATGCTTGTGTTGACTGGAGAGTCGATTATGGCACCCAGTTTGCAGTCATCTGCGAACTTGGTCAGCCACAGTCCTTCCATGTTGGCCTGTACCTCCGAGAAATATATACAGAACAAGAGAGGTCCCAGGACTGAGCCTTGTGGGACACCACTTGTAACTGGTTTGGAGTCTGACATGGCTCCAGCAATTCTAACCATGTGGGTTCTGTCCTTGAGCCAGTTTGCAATCCATCTAGTGACACAGGGGTTTATATTTAAGCTGGTGAGCTTATCTATAATCACCACAAAGCTGGAATGCAGGAACGTCAAATAAAACACAAATCGTTAAGCAAAAACTTTATAACACAAAACAGAGCTTTCAGGCAAAGACCCTTCTTCAGTGTTAGACATAAAATATTAGCCAAGCAATCATGCTTTATACAAGAGCCCAAAAGTCATATGACTGCAGCCAAAGTCATATGACTAACATATTTAAAGAAACATAAAATTTTAAATACATGTTATATATATATAACATATAAAATATATAAAACATAAAAATATACCATACAGTTTATATATACAAATATTACCAAATCATAATTTAGTAAGTTGTATCTTAGCTAAAACTGGTTTCAAACTGACAGTGAAATTTAAACCTGGGGTACGATCTGCATTAAGCCTGAGTATCCACTGATACTCCTTAGTCGCTAAGATATTATTAATATCCCCACCCCTAATGGATGGAGAAACTACATCTAAGACTCTAAACTTAAAGCTATGTTCAGCCCCATACATTTTTATATGTTTAAACAGCGCATTAGTCTCGTACTCTCTTCTAATCTCAGACTTATGCTCAATTATCCGGTCCTTTAGTCTACGTGTGGTCTTACCCACATAAAACGCGGGACATGCCACACATACAGCTAAATAGACCACATTATTTGTGTTGCAATTAGCCACAGAATTAAATCTGTAATTCTTGTTTGTTACTGGATGATCAAAAAGAGAGTTGGGGCTATCTGCAATATCTACACAGTATGAACACCCCAAACATTTAAAAGTACCAAAACGAGCTAATTTATAAGAGCTAATGCCAGATTGATTCCTACACTTAAAATCCTTGTAACATATTAGGCTCTTTACAGTTCTCATATTCCTATATGAGAAATACGGCCTACTATCTAAAACTCTACTGACATCCATCGCAGCCATTAGGACAGGCCCATTTTTCTCTACAACACGCTTAATCAAATGCGTTTTATTACAGAAGGTCATAACATACCTAACCTTATCATGTCCATGCCCATTGGCACTCATGTTATCAGTATGTTGAACATCACTATCCATAAAATAGGGTCTATATTGATGTTCCCTATTTTGTATTACAATATTCTTAAGCTCCAATAACATTTCACGCTCATAACCATTCTCCAAAAATTCATTAAACATTTTATCCAAATGCATATGAAACATTGTATCAATAGTATTAAGCCTACTGGCCCTAGCAAACTGAGCTTTAGCCACACCCTTAAAGACATGCGGGGCATGCATGCTTCCCCGATGCAAATACCTACTTGCATGAACATCTTTCGTATGAACAGCGGTCTGCAACAACCTATTATCTAAAAAAACTTTAACATCAAGAAACACAGCTTCAACTTCAGAAATAGTCTCCTTAAATCTCAAAAAGGTAGTAGATGAGTTCAAATATGCTATAAATTCTATCAGATCATTCAAAGAGCCTTTCCAGATCATAAAGCAATCATCAACAAACCTCTGATAAAAACAAACATTATCATTAAGGAATTTGGAACCATCATATACATATTTAGTTTCCCACTGATGCAGGACCAAGTTCGCGTACGTGTTTGCAACTGGTGTGCCCATAGCTACACCAGTAAGCTGCAAATACAGCTGTTGATCAAATATAAAAATGTTATTACTCAACACTAGATCCAACATTAGACAAATGTTCTGTGTATAGTTCACAGACACAAATTTTTGTGCCGTCAAAAACTCCCTAATAGATTCTATACCATAACTATTCGGTATAACCGTAAATAAGGAGACAATATCCATAGTGACAAACAAAAGCTCACCCAATTCAATCCTCTTAGCTTTCAAACCATTATACCAATGATACAGTTTAACCAAAAAATCACCAGTGTCTTTCAGAATATTACCACACCGCAATAAATAGGGATGCAACTGTTTCTGTAAATAAACAGATATAGGTTCTGTTATCCACCCATTCCCAGAAACAATGGGTCTCATGGGTGGATTAACCAGAGACTTATGAATTTTTGGTAAACCATATAGTTGCGGAATAGTTGGACATGGTACAGTAAAGAAATGGAACAAGTCCAAATCTATATCACCATTAATCTGAAGATCATAAATGTGCATATTTACATCACTAATATGCTTTTTAACATCATTAGCTGAAATCTGTCAGAAAGCATTACTATCATCAAGAAAATCAGTAATGGTTGCATAATATTTATCACTATCCATGATGACTGTGACTCCCCCTTTATCCGCTTGCTTAATAATAATGTTCTCATTTGATTGCAACTGCATCAAGGCGATGTATTCATCATATGATAAATTATAATGCTTTTTTTTAGAAACAACATCAAATAATTTTCTAAACACTATTTCACATAGATCATGGAATGCTGTAATAATTGGTATACTAATCGGTATATATATGCTACGTCTTCTACAAACATTCGACACTAAATCAGACTGCTTAAACAACACTTTTAAATTTAAGTTTCTAGTAAACTTTTTCAAGTCCGTCAAGACTGAAACTAAGTCATTGCTGGCTGAAGGTATAAAGCCAAGGCCCTTCTTTAACAAAGAATAATGAGATTGTTCTAATGTAATTTCTGATAAATTCAAGATACCTCCAACTATCTGCCCATCTTCCCTTGCCCTATTGAGCTGTTGAACTTGCGTTTCACTGAATCAAGCGTTTGTCTTGTCAGCGAATTGTCCCTCAGAGTCTTCGTTTCTTGCACTTTTTCCGGTTTGTCTAACTGGAAACGTCTCTGGGTAAAATCCAAAACCAACTGTTGACTTTTCTTTGCACTCGGTTTACTAGTCGCTTGTTCCCCCTGCAACATATCTGCTGCACTTACGGACGCCATATCTCCTGCCTCAGAACTCTTCTCCACCACTATAGATGACGTCGATATAGGGGGTGTGGCAACTACCGCTTTTTCCAGTAGCGGAACACCCGCGCTAGAATTAAAAATAATATTGCCAGTCTCTGCCTCAGGAAACACATCCAAAGTATTAACTGAAGTAGAAGAAAGTTGCATGCTTGTATTTTTGGTGTGAGGCACTCCAGTGAACGCATTTTTAATATCATTTCTGGGCCAAGAAAAGATATGACCCTTTTGAAAGTCAGAGATATCCCTCAACAATTTACACTTTTTCAATGCTTCAAGCCGATCATCTAACTGATGCATCCTATTAAGCATTTGTTGATATACAGTCAGCATAGTATAACAAGACATATTCATAAGTTCATTTTCCATTTGCACAATCTCTTCTTTCAGCTGTACTTCACTCTTCGAAAAGAAGTCATTCATTAACAGCATGTAGTCCAAACTTAATTTGATGTTTAACTGTTGCCAGCGCTTCAATAAGTCAGGGTAGGTGTTACCACGAGGGCATTTTAAGGATTCTTAGTCCACGAGGCACTATGCCCATTTCAAGATACGCAGAGAAATTAAACCTCTGCCATTGTAGCCATTTGTAAGCACCTACTTTCCTTTCAAGCAATTCCATTTTCTTAGTAAAAACAACAGTACCTTCCAAACGGGAATCCGTAGACAAATCTACCTCCATAGGAGCAGTAGTAACTAGACTCAACAGAGGGTTAGCATCCCTCGCCAAAAAAGCTTTTAGTGACTCAGTCACATCCATGGCTGCGAAAAAAGGCTCTATACAGAAAATTGACAACGAACCAGCGGGAAA